>NC_062545.1:232418964-232641464 GCF_016906955.1 Phacochoerus africanus
GGACGATGGAGCAGGTGGCTGCCTCTAGGGGGCAGCAGCTGACCCATGTTGTCCTCTCTGAACCACTCCCCACTCTCCGTATATAAAAACCAGAACTAAGTGGACAGCTTCGAGGAGGGAAGAGACGTCTCCCCAGAACTCTGTGTGGCCTAAGAAGTATTTGGGGGGTGGGGCTGGGAAGGACTGACCACCTGTGTGTGAGCCTGTGGTGTTTCTGACCCCAATACAACTGGGTACGGTTTGCCTAAGTTCTGGATTTAAGTAGCTCAGATATCAAAGTTTCCTCAGAATATGATTATCAAATAAAAATAGGGGACAGCGTTTGCGTTTCAGATGCACAGCTGATACGCTTTAAGTCTAAGTATGCCCATGTATTTGAGAAGAACTTGGGCTAAAGTATCTTTTCAATTTACCCTAGTATTTTACCATAGTAAAGACACCAAAGAAATCTGACTGCTTCTGTATCAGGGACTGTCGATCCATTTCAGGGCCTTTTCCCGGGCTTTCAAAGCAAACTTGGCATTAGCCAGGCTTCTTCCTCAAGGAGAGCAATCAGAAATCAGTGCCCATTTGCTTCTGAATCATGTCTCTGCCATGCTCACCCGGGTTCTAGATAGTCCATTTATCTGCACAAACAAGCCACAGAGGGTCAACGTTTTCTCCCCTTCACCGAGGACGCCAGGCCACCTTCTCATGGGACTTTTGCTGTCTCCAACATTAAGTGCCACACATGCACCACTGTCCTCCACCCTTCACACAGGATAGGGAGGGACAGGCCACACAGTGTGAATGTGTCTACTGTCCCCAAATGAAAGAAGGTGATAATGATGAATTTCCTGCTGTCTGTTTCACCACAGTTTTAGAAAAGACAAAGTAAGGAACAGAGGGGTTGTCTTACTATGACATGGCCCAGAGCTCAGCACAAGCCTCCCGTGCCTGGGAACCCTCCCGCCTGCAGATTTCAGCCAGTGACATTTGGTCTCACCTTCTCTTTGCCTCCACAAGCTCTTTCCTGCATCTGTGCACAAATCCACAACTTCACTCCTTCCACGGGGCCCTATGAGCTCTCCCCCTCCCTCCCCCCACCACAATGTGTCCCATGTGCTCTCCCAGCCCCTCATTGGTGGCCCCACCCACCGTCTCAGGCCTGAGGAAACCTCACCACTCTCAGCAGCCCCATCCCCAAGGTTCCACCCACAAACTCCTGAGCCTCCCCACCCCAACCCCAATCCAACTTGCAGGGGAGGCTAGGCCATGATTTCTCTTGCTCTTTACAAAATCTCAGCAATGCCTGATCCCTCAACAATTTTCATTTATTTATTTATTTTTTTTTTTCTTTTCCAAATGTCAAATCAGCTTCTCGGTCGCCAAGCATAATAATGTGTCCTTATTCAACCCCAAGCTCCCCTGACCTACAGGTACAAAGCTTTCTCACAACCACGGGGCCTACAAAGTGCCTTTTTATCCTGCTGGCATCTCACAGCTGCCTTCTGCCAGGCATTTCGATGCTCTGCCCCGACCCCCTACCTCGGGGTGACTCAGGGTGAGAAGACTTGCCCACCAAGCCATGCGTGGTCCTAGGAGGCCACCAATGAGTCACGTGGGACACCCCATGGAGCATATCCCCCCCCCACCCCCATCTGTGCTAGGAGTGCTCCTTGCCCGGTTCCTAAAGTTCAGTTCCTTCTCTGCTTTGGTTTCTCTCCTATGGTTCCCCACCCTACAAAAGCTGTCAGAAAGTTCTCCCCAAGTCGAGTGAGGTGAATGGTGTCCCCATCAAATTTATGTCACCTCAGAATGTGACCGGATTTGGAAACAGTGCCTGTGCAGGTATAATTAAGAATCAAGGAGGAGTTCCCGTCGTGGCGCAGTGGTTAACGAATCCGACTAGGAACCATGAGGTTGCGGGTTCGGTCCCTGCCCTTGCTCAGTGGGTTAATGATCCGGCATTGCCGTGAGCTGTGGTGTAGGTTGCAGATGCGGCTCGGATCCCGTGTTGCTGTGGCTCTGGCGTAGGCCAGTGGCTACAGCTCTGATTCGACCCCTAGCCTGGGAACCTCCATATGCCATGGGAGCGGCCCAAGAAATAGCAACAACAACAACAACAAAATAACAACAACAAAAGACAAAAAAAAAAAAAAAGAATCAAGGAGTTCCCATCGTGGCTCAGTGGGTTACAAACCCAACTAATATTCATGAGGATGTGGGTTCTACCCCTGGCTTCACTCAGCGGGTTAAGGATCTGGC
This sequence comes from Phacochoerus africanus, assembly GCF_016906955.1. NCBI lineage: Eukaryota > Metazoa > Chordata > Mammalia > Artiodactyla > Suidae > Phacochoerus > Phacochoerus africanus. The sequence goes on from NC_062545.1 coordinate 232,421,212, forward strand.
ACTGCTGTGAGCTGTGGTTTAGGTCGCAGATGTGGCTTGGATCCTGCATCACTGTGGCTGTGGTGTAGGCCAGTAGCTATAACTCCAATTTGACCCCTAGCCTGAGAACGTCCATATGCCACAGGTGCGGCCCTAAAAAAAAAAAGAATAGAGATGAGATCATACTGGATTCCTGTGGGCTCTAAATTCAATGAGAGGTCCTTGTTAGAGACAGAAGAGGACACACCCAGACACAGGGAAGAAGGCAACGTGAAGATGGGGGCAGGGACCGGCCTGACATTTCTACAAGCCCAGAGACGGCAGGCCGGACTGCCAGGATTCAGGAGGAAGGCACAGAATAGATTCCCCCACAGAGCTGCAAGAAGGGTCAGACCCTGCCAAGACCTCTATTGTGACTGCCAGCTCTCTTTCCCTGGGCCTGGGCTCAGCCAGGCCGACCAGGCGCTGTGCCTCATAATAGATGGGCAGTTTCTTTTCTCTGCAAGCTCACCCGCAGCCAGGGCTAGTGAGTGGAACACCGGGAACAGAGGGTTCTCCTGCAGCGGAAGGCCCTGTGGCTCTTGCTATCTGCTCCCTCCTGAATAGTCAGATGAAATCTGTCTAGAGGTCCCTAACTTTGGTCAGGAAAGGCGGAGCTCACTATGTCTGCAGAACCCCCACCCCACCCCTGGCATCATCCACAGATCCCCCAAATACCAAATTCCTCCACTAGATCTGCTATCTTGGGCCTCCCACTGGGCTCCTGTCGCGGGGGAGAAAGCTACCTGAGCTCCCTCCTGAGGGGACTCCATCGTGACTTCAGCCCCATCTCCACGCCATAGCCCTCCCGTGGCAACAACTCAAGGGTACTAAACAGCTTGGAGTTGGAAGCACTGGATAAGGAAGTAGAATTTTGGTTTGGAAGTAAAACAAAACTCTTTTTTTTTTTTTTTGTCTTTTTAGGGCCTCACCCATGGCATAGGGAGGTTCCTAGGCTAGGGGTCAAATCGGAGCTACTGCTGCTAGCCACAGCCACAGGTACAGCAACGAGGGGTCCAAGCTGCGTCTGCGACCTATACCACAGCTCATGGCAAAGCTAGATCCTTAACTCACTGAGCAAGGCCAGGGATTGAACCTGCATCCTCACGAATGCTAGTCAGATTCGTTTCCACTGAGCCACTACGGAAACTCCGGAAAACCAAGCTGTTTATCCGCTGCTGCTAATACAAAGCATGCCATTTCAGGATACAGTATTGTACTGGCTCTCCTCCCTCAGATCTTAAGTAGCAGTAGAACATGGGAATCATAGAACTCTCACACCAATACAGAGACTCATTTGTTCTCTGGATAAGAAAAGACACTATGGCTCCCCATTGTAATCAGACACAGCAACATTGCATCCACAATAGCTGCCACGATTTGGGCAAAGCCAGTCATTCTTCACTCAAGATCCCCAAAAACCCAGGGCTGCTAATGAAAGTGGCTGGGATCAGTCAATGTCATTTAAAAAAGAAAAAAATGTTGCTCTATATGCAGGCTGGTCATTTCCAAGACCGATGCTGACCTTTGCTTTAGCAAATCTCTCTGTGCAGCACAGGGCAGGACCATGGCCAAGGGATTAAATCTGAGAAAATGGACCTTTATCCTCAACCTTTAGTTTTTAACTCCAGTCAAATATTTCTTTGAGAAAGTGTGATTAGATTTTAGATAACTATTTTTTTCTTTAGCAATTAACATATACAGTTTCTTAACCAGTATCAGAAGCAACTAGGGAGTTCCCACTGTGGCTTAGTGGGTTAAGAACCCAACATTGTGTCTATAAGGATGTGGGTTTGCTCCCTGGCCTTGCTCAGTGGGTTAAGGATCTGGCATTGCCACAAGCTGCGGTGTAGGTCATAGGTGCAGCTCAGAGCTGGTGTGGCTGTGGTATAGGCTGGCTGCTGCATCTCTGATTTGACCTAGCCTGGGAACTTCCATATGTCACAGGTGCAACTCTACAACGAAAAAAAAAAAGTGGCAAATACAAATGTCTCAAAATGATTATTTGTTATTTGTTTCCCATTTAAGAAGGGGTGGTGGTTGAATAATGCCAAATTCAACAGGCCAGTTCTCCACGAGCCCTGAACAAGGCTAGGAAATCTCAGGATCAGAGAGCATCTTGGAAGCCAGACAAAGCCAGTCCAAGTGAACAGCTGAAACTCAGGAAAAACACTAGAGTCATTCTGGCCTCATGTAGCTGAAGGTGCGTGTGTGGATTCCTTTCTTCTAGGAACTGCTTTTAATATCAGCAACAAGAAAGAGAAAATATATATAATTACATTGTCTTTTATCATTACCTACATAATTATCTTTACTGGAACTCTGTTTGTGTGTGTGTGTGTGTGTGTATGTGTGTGTGTGTGTGTATGTGGATTTGAATTACTGGCTGGTGTCCCTACTTTTCTGCCTGAAAGAATGGTGTATCTTTTAAGGAAGACCTATCCATGAATTCCATTGTGTTTTTTTTTTGTCTTTTTTTTTTAGGGCTGCACCCAAGGCATATGGAAATTCCTAGGCTAGGGGTCAAATCAGAGCTAGCCTATCCACAGCCACAGCAACACAGGATCCGAGCCATGTTTGTGACCTACACCTCACAGCAACACTGTATCCTTAAGCCACTGAGTGAGGCCAGGGATGGAACCTGCATCCTCATGGATATTAGTCAGGTTCGTTACCGCTGAGCCATAGCAGGAACTCCTTGTTTTTCTTTTTTAAAAATGGGAATGTCTTTATTTATGTTATTACGGTAAACCAACTTTATTCAGACATAATTCACAAACCACATGATTCACCCATTGAAAAGGTGCAATTCAATGTTTTTTTGTGTAGTCAAGGAGTTGTCAGACCACCATCATAAACAATTTTAGCTCACTTTTATCACCCCCTCAAAAACCCTCCAAAATATATGTTGAAGTATTAACCCCTGGTTAATTAAACTGTGAATGTCACCTTATTTGGTTATAAGATCTCTGCAGATGTAATCAAGTTAAGATGAGGCCATTAGGGTGGGCCCTAATGCATATGACTAATATGCTTATAAGACGAGGGAAATGTGGACACCAACATACACGGAGAGGAGAATGCTGTGGGAAACCAGACACAGACACAGAGGGATGAAGGGGACGGAAATTGAAGGTATGCTGCCACAAGCAAAGGAACGAACACCTGGGGCCTCCAGAAGCTGGAAAAGACAAAGAAGGATTCTCTCCTAGAGTCTTTGGAGAAAACCCTACCAACACCTTGATTTTGGACCTCTAGCCTCTGGAACTATGAGAAAATACACTTGTCATATTTTTGAGCCACCCAGCTTGTGGCCTCTTTGTTACAGCCCTAGGGAATGAATACACACTCACTATCTATTCCCTCCACACTTTCCCAGCACGAGACCACCACCAATATATTCTCTCTCTTTATGGATTTGCCTGGATTCTGGAAATTTTATATAAATGGAACCATACAATGCATGGTCTTCATGGCTGACTTCTTCCACTGAGCGTAATGTTTTCACAGTTCACCCACGTTGTAGCATGGGTCAGCATTTCATCTCTTTTTATTGCCTGACAATATTCCATTGTATGAACATATCACATGTATACATTCATCATTTTATGGACATTAAAGAATCCAAATGATTTGTTAAACTTTCTGGGTGTTTAAGAATAGTGCTGCTGTGAGCATTCACATACAGATTATCTTGGTCTGTGTCTTCATTTCTCTTGGGTATAGACCTAGGAATTGCAGATAACTCTACGTTTAGCTTTTTGAAGAATTGTCAAACTTTTCCAAAGCAGCTGCTCCAATTTTTTAATTCCCAGCAAAAACGACAGCTTTGCTAGAAATAGGATTTCAGGTTGACCACTTTTTTTGTCATTGTTTTTTTCTTTCAGCACTTTGCAGGGACAATGGCCTTCAAGACCCCTTGGGGTGAGTATGATCTCAGGAGGGTTATTCTTGGCTGTCTCTTCTTAATCTGCCCTTTTGACTTGCTACTAGTATCTTTTTTTTTTTTTTTTTGCTTTTGCTTTTTAGGGCCACACCTGCAGTATATGGAGGTTCCCCGGCTAGAGGTCGAATTGGAGCTATAGTTGCTGGCCTACGCTCCAGCCATAACAAAGTGGGATTCAAGCTGCATCTGCCACCTACACTACAGCTCATGGCAAAACCAGATCCTTAACCTGCCTAGTGAGGTCAAGGATGGAAGCTGCATCCTCACTGATACTAGTTGGATTCCTTTCGGCCATGCTACAAGGGGAATTCCACTTTCCCATTCATCTTGATTCAAGGTGCATTTAGTGCTGCTTCCACCTTAAGGAGCATCCTTCTGTAAGCCTTGATTTTCCTCCTGTGAGCTGGCAGAGGATAACAGAATAGCCAACACACAAAATTAGTGTTTGCACAAAGCTAAAGACAGTGGTGACTGTATAGCATCCTGAGCACTTCACATCCGTGAAATAGGAAGTGGGCTCTGCACCAGGGGCTTTTTCTTGTTTTTCCTCTTCTTCTCTTCTAGACATGGATGAAGGAGATCCTTTGTGAGAGGCATGTTCTCATGGAGAGGTCCTCACCACCAGAAAGAACAACTTTCCAGACAAATTGTTTATAAGCATGTGTCAAAGTTTTATTTGGTAAGGAAAGAACAGTCTGGTCAAAGATTATTAGGTTAGTCAGTTGGTTGAACAACTCTGACTTCTCAGAAGTTCTTAATCATTTAGAAGTATCAGAGAATTGCTCAAGCATTTAATCAAGGATGCAAATTACTTCCCAGAAGAAGGTTGAGAATTACATCATGCAGAAAGTTCTACTGCAGGCCTGGTTTGGACCATTTTTCTTTCTCAGGGGGCTATAACGAGACAGCTTGATTAGTTGTGTTTCACTCATCAGTTTCCTCTTTAGAATTAAAAGGCATTCCTGGATTTTGTTTTCATGCATTCAAATGTGCACTGAATACCTGCCAGATGACTAGATGCTGATGCTATCAAGATAAAATGAAAACCTCTGCACTTTAGGGAGTTCACAGCCTTTGCAAGGAGACAGACATGTCCACACATAATTGCATAAAAAATCCAAAACCACATTCGGGGGCCCTGAGTATGTTCAGGGGAGATATGTAAGCCAAGCAGAGGAAACGGGTTTATTTGGGCTTATAAGTGACAGCAGCATAAAATAAGAGTATGGAATGGGCTTCGAAAAGAAATATTTATATTTTGGAGAAGGATGAGGATTCACTAAAGTATCCAGACACTCTGGGGAGTGGAGAGCGCCTGGGGCACAGAATGGGTGCGGCATCTTCAGGATGACCAGGAAAGCTGCATGTGTGTTTGAGTGACGGGGCTGGGAGGCGGTGGGGCACAGCCTGGGAGGAATAAAGAGCCTGGATTAAGAGTGGAACTAAATCACACTGGGAAGGGGAGTGCCCGATCAGATAACTCTGGATAATATCTTCAAGAGAATAAACTGGAAAGGAAAGGGTAAGAGGCTGGGAGATAAATACAGGTGACTCTAAAGCACATGTGAGAAATGATCAGAGTCTGATGCCCTGAAATGGCAATGACAACCATGTTGCCTGTACAATACTCCACCATGGATTCAGTCAACTTCTGCTTCCTTACAAAGAGTCGCTAGGAGCTTAAGTTATTTATACATCTATAAACAAAACTGGGAGTTCCTGTCATGGCTCAGTGGTTAATGAATCCGACTAGGAACCATGAGGTTGCGGGCTCGATCCCTGGCCTCGCTCAGTGGGTTAAGGATCCGGTGTTGCCATGAGCTGTGGTGTAGGTCACAGCAAGCGGCTCAGATCCCGTGTTGCTGAGGCTGTGGTGTAGGCTGGTGGCTACAGCTCCAACTGGACCCCTAGCCTGTGAACCTCCATATGCCGCAGGAGCGGCCCTAGAAAAGGCAAAAAGACAAAAACAAACAAACAAAAAAACTAATTAACAAGATGGAAGGTGGAAAATGCCTAAGAAAGCTACAGCTACACTGCTACAAGGCTTCAGAAAGCACAAGAGATTGACACTAACTGGAGAGATCAGAAAAGGTTTCAGAGAGAAGGTGGCATGTAAATGAGTTATGAGTGAAATCAGATAAATGCTGAAATGGCTTCAAGGCTGAAGAGACAAAGTAAGTGAAGATCTGGGAGTCAGAAAGCAAAGGGACATAAATAGAAGACGTAGAGTTTTGACCCCAACAAGAGATTAGATGAACAAGAAATCCTGGGGCCAATGCATGGAAAACTTTGTCTGCTATGGAATTTGGGCTGAATTTTACAAGTCATGGGAGCCACTGAGATGGTAGGAGTAAGAAAGAGATAGGATCAGAACAATGCTTAAAGGTTAGCCTTGCAACAAATTATCATTAATTGAAGAAACAGATGAAGATCGTCAACTCTAAAAATCTTGGCCACTCTCTGGGTGAAGACACCTGAGAATGCAGAGGGAGGGAAGATGGTCAAGTTTGCTAGAAACCAGACTGGTGGACTCAACATGACCCATTAACGACTAGATAAAAGGAGCAAGGGAGAGGAAGGTGTAAGTATTAAACAAACATGGGAAATGGGCAAGATATACAACAGTATCACTGTGAGAAGTTGGAAATCTCAGGGGAAGAGTAGCCTGAGCAGTGGCAGTGGGGGCAGGTTTGGTACAGACTGTGTTGGAGGTGCTATGCATGCATTTTAGGGAAGCTGTTCAGGAGGGAAGATGACAGCATAGGAGAAAGTTAAGTTCAGTCCTATAACCAGCAATGATCACTAAAGTCAAGTCACACCTGAGTTAGGAGAACCATCTGTACAGTTTGTGAGCTGCATCACACCATGTGCGTAAGGTCTTGTAAAGGCAGAAAAAGGTCTTTGCTGTCAATCATAATGGAAGAAGAAAGGACACACTCAGCAAATTATTATAAGCAAGGGGTGAGGGGCACTGACCCTCTGGAGTTGAAAATTCTCACATAATTTATAGTCCGTATACACAGTTCTTCTGTATACCCAGTTCCTCCATATCCACAATTCTGTAGTGTGTACTACAGTATTTACTATTGAAAAAAATCCACCTATAAGTGGATCTGCACAGTTCAAACCCCTGTTGTTCAAGAGTCAACTATATAAACAAATACATAAAAGGTATCATATGTGCCAACTGCATCAGTAAGAAGTAGTCTATTAGAGTTATTAGGAAGTCTGTTTTCCCATGTGATCACCCCATTAATAAAATAATTACTGGTGATGCTCCAACAGCTGAATCTGTCGTCTTCTCGCATTTGACAAAGTGCTGAATCCGGCAACAGTGGTCCAAGTGACTCTTTCCGTGTGGCTTAACGTCAGCACTGTTGCCCAGCCCTCTATTTTATTATTTAAGGATAAAACACCTTGCACATCTTCACACTAGACTTCTACTGATGACTTGGGACACATGATAAGACAGCAGTATTTTTCTGTTTAAGATGTTGCAAAATGGCATCAGGGAAGGTGTGTTAAGTGGAACCATGTTACTGTCAGTTTCATCAAGCCCCTCTCTGTTCACCGAATCTTCCACAGCATGGCTTCAATCATAGTGATGGAGGACTGCATTTCTGGGCCCTTAATTTCCAACAAGAAACACTGTACTGGAGGTTCTGGCCCAAATAATTAGGCAATACAAAGAAATAAAATGCATCTAGATTGAAAAGGAAAAAGTAAAACTATCTCTGTTTATAGAGGAGATGATCTTGCATGTAGCAAATTGTAAGGTATATACTAAAAATTCTTATAGCTAACAAATAAGTTCAGAAGGATGCAGGATATAAGATCAATTTTAAAAATAATTGTATTTTTATACACTAGTCATCATTTCAAGACTGAAACTGGCACATTGTAAATCAACTATACTTTAATTAAAAAACAAATAAAAATAAAATTTAAAAAGTTCCATTTGAGGCAGCATCAAAAAATAAAATACTTCAGAATAAAATTTAGGGCAAGAAGTATAAGATTTGTATACCTAAAACTACAAATGATTGCTGGAAGAAACTGAAGCTCTAAATGAATGGAAAAACATCTCATGTTCATGGATCTGAAGACTTAATATTTTTAAGATGACAATACTCTCCAAACTGATCTACATAATCAGAACAATCCCCCCCCCCTTTTTGGGCAGAAATTGACAAGCTAGCCCTAAAATTTATGTGGAAGTGCAAGAGATCCAGAATCACCAAAATAATCTTGAAAGAGAAGAGCAAAGTTGGAGGACTTACAGTTCTCAATTTCAAGACTTACTAAGAAACTACAGTAATCAAGACAGTGTGGTATTGGCACAAGAAGAGATACACAGATTAAGGGACTAGATTGAGAGTCTAGAAATAAATCCTTATATTTATGGTCAATTGTTTTGTTTTACAAAGTTGCCAAGACAATTCAATGAGAAAAGAATATATAGGCTATTCAACAAATTGTGTTGGGACAACCAGACACTCGAATGCAAGAGAATAAAGCTAGACCATTATCTCACCCAATACAAAAATGAATTCAAAAGGAATCATCAAACCAAATGTAAGAGCTGAAACTTTACACAGAAAAAAGCATAGGAGTAAATCTTTTGGACCTTTAATTAGGCAATGGAGTCTGAGATATGTCACCAAAAGCAAAGCAACAATAACAACAAAAAGAGTTGAACTGCAACTACATAAAAATTTAAAACTTTAGTGCTTCAAAGGACACAATCATGAAAATAAAAAAACAACCCATTCAATGGGACAAAATATTTATATATCACATATCTGATAAGACTTCTACTCAGATTAAGAAACCCTTAACAATTCAGGTGAATAATTCAAAAAGTAACAAAGGATTTGAATAGACATTTTTGAAAAGATTTACAAATAATTGATAAGCATATGAAAAGATGTTCAAAATCATCGGTTCTCAAATAAATATAACCGAAATCACAAAGACACTGCTTATACCCATGAGGACTGCTGTATTCAAAAAGGCAGAACATAACAAGTGTTGGTAAGGATGAAGGAAAATAATAACTCAGACATTGATGGTGGAATTGGAAAATCACGCAGCCACTTTGAAACACAGCTTGACATTTCCTCACCTAGTTAAACAGAGATTTACTCTATGGCCCAACAATTCCACTTCCAAGTATATACACAAGAAAAGCTAAGATACATGTCCACAGAAAAATCTGTGCAAGAATGTTCACTATGGCATTAGCCAAAAAGTGTAAACAACCCAAATAGCCATCAACTGATGAATGGATAAACAAAATGTGGTATAACCATACAACAGAATATAAATCAACAATAAAAAGGAATGAGTACTAATATATGGTATGATGTGGATAAATCTTTTTTTTTTTTTTTGTCTTTTTGCTATTTCTTTGGGCCACTCCTGCGGCATATGGAGGTTCCCAGGCCAGGGGTCAAATCGGAGCTGCAGCCACCGGCCTACACCAGAGCCACAGCAACGTGGGATCCGAGCCGCATCTGCAACCTACACCACAGCTCACAGCAATGCCGGATCGTCAATCCACTGAGCAAGGGCAGGGACCAAACCCGCAACCTCATGGTTCCTAGTCGGATTCGTTAACCACCGCACCACGATGGGAACTCCCCTGATGGGGATAAATCTTGAAAACATGCTAAGTGATAGATGCCAGTCACAAAAGGCCACATACTGTATGACTCCATCTATGTGAGATGACTAAATGGGAAAATCTATAGAGATATAAAATATTTTATTGGTTGCCTAGGACTGGGCGGGAGTGAGGTAAATGGAGGAATGACTGTGAAATGGGTACAGTTTCTTTTATGGGGGACAAAAATTGTTTTAAAAACATTTAATTATATGCTCAAGTGTAGAATTTAGAGGGTGATTTATATGGAGTGTGAAATAAATCTCAATAAAGGTGTAGACTTTTTTTTTCTTTTTCAGCTGTGCCCACAGGATATGGAAGTTCCTGGGCCAGGACCAAATCTGAGTTGCAGCTATGACATATGCAGCAGTTGAAGCAATGCCAAATGCTTAACCCACTGCACCAGGCCAGGGATTGAACCCACACCACTACAGAGACAATGCTGGATCCTTAAACCACTGTACAACAGTGGGAACTCCAAGGTGTAAATTTTTAAAATAGTAGTTTAGAAAGAGGAGACAGAGGAGAGAGAAGACACAGAATCTGGGTTTCTGGACTACAGGAAAGACAGGTGAAGCAATAATTAAGACTGCTTAATAGCAAAGACACCTTAATTACAGATGTACATTCCTCCTCCTTTTAGTGATTCAGGTCTATCCAAGGCATGGGTTAGAATGACTACCCTCCTCCCATGCAGGCCTATCTCATGTTACTGTGCTTTGATTCACTGCCCTTGACAGATATTGCGTTTTTTATAACTTGAAGGTTTGTAGCAGCCTTAGACCCAGCAAGTCTATTGGCACCATTTTTCCAACAGCATTTGCTCACCTCATGTCTCTGTGTCACATGTTGGCGATTCTCACAAAATTTCTTTCTTTCTTTTTTACAGGCATACTTTGTTTTATTAAGATAATGTGTTTCTTATAAATTGAAGTTTTGCGGCAACCTTGCATCACGCAATTCTAGTGGTACCCTTTTCCGACAGCATTTGCTGAGTTCACATCTCTGTGTCAATTTGGTAATTCTTGCAGTATTTCCAACTTTTTCAGTGTTATTCTGTTTGTGATGGTGATGTGTGACCAGTGATCTTTGATAATATTACTGCAAAAAGATTATGAACTCCTTGAAGCTTCAGATGATGGTTAGCATTTCTTTTTAGCAATAAGCAGTAATTTTAAAATAAATTTATTTAGGGAGTTCCCATTGTGGCTCAGTGGTAACAAACCCAACCCGTATCCATGAGGATAGAGATTTGATCCCTGGCCTTGCTCAGTGGGTAAATGATCCAGCATTGCTGTGAGCTGTGATGCAGGTCTAAGCTGCAGCTTGGATCTGGTATTGCTGTGGCTGTGGCGTAGATGGGCAGTTGCAGCTCCGATTTGACCCCTAACCTGGAAACCTCCATATGCGCCCCTGGGACCCTAAAAAAGAAAAAATATATATATTTAAACAAATTTTTAAATTAAGGCATTTTGCTCTTCCTAGTAGACTACCGTAGAGTGTAAACATGACTTCCCTATGTATTGGGAAAACAAAAAACTCATCTGACACACTTTCTTACCCTGGTCTCAAACTGGGTACACAACACATTTGAGGTATGCTATAGTTCAGGTAAGCAATGTTAGTAGACTGGGCTATGAATTCTCACAATATTTCTAACTTTTTCAAAATTACTATATTTGTTTTATTGATCTGTGATCAGTGATCCAATGTGATGTTACTACTGCCACTGTTTTCAGGCACCATGAACTGCACCCATATTACACAGCAAACTTAATTGATAAATGAAGGAGTTCCCTTCATGGCTCATTGGTTAACAAAACCGACTAGGATTCATGAGGCTGTGGGTTCAATCCCTGGCCTCGTTCAGTGGGGTAAGGATCCAGCTGTGAGCATGGATCAGATCCTGAGTTGCTGTGGCAGTGGCCTAGGCCAGCAGCCATAGCTCCGATTTGACCCCTAGAATGGGAACTTCCATATGTCATGGGTGCATCTCTTAAAAAAAAAAAAAAAAAAAAAAAAGGAGTTCCCATCGTGGCACAGTGGTTAATGAATCCAACTAGGAACCATGAGGTTGCGGGTTCGATCCCTGCCCTTGCTCAGTGGGTTAAGGATCCGGCGTGGCTGTGAGCTGTGGTGTGGTTTGCAGATGCGGCTCGGATCCCTTGTTGCTGTGGCTCTGGCGTAGGCCGGTGGCTACAGCTCTGATTAGACCCCTAGCCTGGGAACCTACATATGCTGCGGGAGCGGCCCAAGAAATGGCAAAAAGACCAAAAAAAAAAAGCATAAATAAATAAATACATAGATAAATAAATGCTGCGTGTGTTCTGACTGCTCTACTGACTATGCTCTTCCCCACCCTTCTCCCTCTCCTCAGGCCCTGACACACAGTAATAGTGAAATTATGCCAATTAATAACCCTACACGGGCCTCTGAGTGGCCAAGTAAAAGGAAGAGTTGCACATCTCTCACTTTAAATCAAAAGCTAGAAATGATTAAGCTTAATGAGGAAGGCAGGTCGGAAGCCAAGGCAGGCCAAGCACTAGGCCTCTTGTGCCAAACACTCAGCCAAGCTGTGAATGAAGGCAATTAGAATTGCTACTCCAGTGAACACTCGAATGAGAAGAAAGCAAAACAGCCTTATTGCTGGTATGGAAAAAGTTCTAGTGGTCTGAATAAGAAAGCAAACCAATCACAACACCTAATCCAAAGCAAGGCCCCAACTCTCTTCAATTCTATGAAGGCTGAGGGAGGTAAGGAAGCTGCAGGCGCCAAGTTTAAAGGTAGCAGAGGTTGGTTCATGAGGTTGAAGGAAAGAAGCCATCTTCATAATATAAAAGTACAAGGTGACCAGCAAGGGCTGATAATAGAAACTGCAGGAAGTTACCAAGAAGATGTACTGAAGATGATTAGTGAAGGTGGCTACACAAAATGACAGATTTCCATGTATACATAATAGCCTTCTAGTGGAAGAAGATGCCATTTAGGACTTGAAAAATTAGAGAAAAGCCAGTGTCTGGCCCCAAAGCCTCAAAGGACAGCCTGATCCCCTTGTTAGGGATTTATGTGTTGGGGGCTTGAAGTTGAAACCAACGTTCATTTATCACTCCCCAAATCCTAGCACCCTGGCTGTGCTCTATCAATGGAAGAGCTAAACCTAGATGACAGCGTGTCTGTTCACAACATGGGTTACTGAATATTTTAAGCCCACAGTTGAGACCTACTGCTCAGAAAAAAAAAGATTCCTCTCAAAATATTACTGGTCATTGACAAGGCACTTGTTCACTCAAGAGCTCTGGTGGAGATGGACAGTGAGGTTAATGTTGTTTTCAAACCTGCTAACACAGCATCCATTCTTCAGCCCACAGATCAAGGAGTCACTTCAACTTTCAAGTCCTTTTATAAATAAGGAAATTCATTTCAGGAGTTCCCTTGTGGCACAGCAGGTTAAGGATCTGGCGTCACTGCAGCAGCGCTGGTCAATTCTATGGTGCAGGTTTCATCCCTGGCTCTGGGAACTTCCACATGCCCTGGGTGTGGTAAAAAAAAAAAAGAAAGAAAGAAAGAAAGAAATTTATTTCATAAGGTTATAGCTGCTATAGTGATTCCTCTGATAGATCTGGGCAAAGTCAATTGAAAACTTTATAGAAAGGATTCACCACTCTAGATGCCATTAAGAACACTCATGGATCAAGAAAGAGGTCAAAATATCAACATTAGCTGGAGTTTGGAAGAAGCTGATTCAGCCCTCATGGATGACTTTGAGAGGTTTGAGACGTCATTGGAGGAAGGAAGCGCAGATGTGGTGTAAATAGCAAGAGAACTAGAATTAAAAGTGGAGTCTGAAGATGCAAATGAATTGCTATAATTGCATAATAAAACTTCAATGGTTGAGGCATTGCTTCTTATGGATAAAGAAAGTGGTTTCTTGAGAATCTACTCCTGGTAAAGATGCTGTGAAGATTGTTTAAATGGCAACAAAGGATTTAGAAGAGTTCAGAAACTTAATTGATAAAAACAGTGCAGTGTTTGAGAGGACTGACTCCAATTTTGAAACAAGTTCTACTGTGGGTAAAAAGCTATCAAGCAGCATTGCATGTTATAGAACCAGTGTTCATGAAAGGCAGAGTCAATCAATGTTGCAAACTCCACTGCTGTCTTATTTTAAGAAATTGTCATGGCCCCCTCAACCTTCAGCAAACACCACCCTGATCAGTCAGCAGCCATCAGCAAAAAGATGACAGGCTGAAGGATCAGATGATGGTTAGCATTTGGGGGGCAATAAGGCATTTTTTAAATTAAGTTATAGTTATATACAGAGTTCCCACTGTGGCTCAGCAGTAATGAACCCAACTAGTATACATGAGGATGTGAGTTCAATCCCTGGCCCTGCTCAGTGGGTTAAGGATCCAGCACTGCCGTGACCTGTGGTATAGGTCATAGATGAGGGGTGGATCCTGCTTTGCTGCAGCTGTAGTGTAGCCTGGCAGCTGCAGCTCCAATTCGACCCCTAGCCTGGGAACTTCCATATGCCTAAAAGAACAAAATACAAAATAAAAAATTAAAAAATTAAATTATGTCCATTGGTTTTTTTAGACAAACTGCTATTGCACACTTAATAGTAAAGTGCAAACACAACTTTTATATACACTGGGAAACCCCAAAATTCATGTGATTCAGTTTATCATGATTTTTTCTTGATTGAAGTGGTCTGGGACCAAATCCACAGTATCTCCAAGGTATGCCTAGAGCTCTCAAAGTGTGTGCTTCATACCAGCAGCCTGCATCACCTGGGAACTTGTTAGAAAATCAAATTCTCCTGCCCTACCCCAGTTCCCTGAATCAAAACCTCTGAGGGTAGGATCTAGCAATCTAGGTTATAATAAGTGCTCCAGGGGCTTCTGAAGCACACCCAAGTTTGAGAACTGCTTCTGTCCTCCAAAAAGCTAGGCGTGCCATTTACCTGAGAGCTGCTAATGTCAACAAAAGCATAGACACAAGGGAAAGACCACTCACTTGCACTGCCCACCATCACTGAGTGATGGAAAGTCATATTACAATCGTGAAAACTGAAATGAAAATACAGTCTGACCTGGAAGATGAAGTATTGATACAAACTCTCTTCTTTAGTACAGCTCTGCAAGGGAATTGGCTCACCTGATAATCACCCAGACCTGTAATCAGGTTTGGACTTTATAAAGATAAGCAGAAACATGTTGCTCTCATTAAGAAAACTTAGGTCACCAGAATCAGAATTTGAAAAGGCTTAGGTGGATGATAATTCCTGTGATATTAAGGCAAAATGACAGCAGCCATGTGTAAGTATTTATTGTGCAAAACCTAAAATATATCTTGGAGCTGTGGCTCAGATTCTAGGACAATGGCTCTAGTTCTTCAGTAAAAGGAGAGAGAGAAGGAGCTTGCGCTGTGGCGCAGTGGATTAAGGGTCTGGCATTGCCACAGCTGTGGCGTAGGTAGCAGCTGTGGCTCAGATTCCATCCCTGGCCTGGGACCTTCCATATTCCACAGGGGCAGCTAAAAAAAGAAAGAAGATATGCTGTGGGTGCAGCCCTAAAAAGAAAGAAAAAAAAAAAAAAGAAGAGGAGGAAGAAGAAGAAAGAGTGGAGGGAATCTGGACTTGAGAGCAGGGAGTGGTCTGGCTCCAGGGGAAAGGTGGAGAATAGAGCAGGGCACTTACTTCTCTCTTTGCCCACCTCTTTCTCTCTCAGTACTCCTCCTCATTCTTTGACCAGCACCCTCCCTGGGCCTGGATCAGACTGAGACAAGCAGAGCATCTGGGGTACAGCAGTGAAAGGGGATGTGACATGATCTCAGGCCCCTGCACCCCCACCACCAACCCCGTGACCTACCATTGCATGTGCTTCCCTTGCTCACAGAAGAGATACAAATGAGCCCTGGAAGCCACTCAGTGCTGCTGGGTAGGGGATTCAGAGGTTCTGGGTACCCAGAGATGATTTAAAAGCAGGGTACAGGCTCCAGGTGTGCACATCCTCTCAGCCCCTTAAAATCCTTGCAGGAGCAGGCCCAAGGGGGCCCTCTAGCTTAAATCTTTGAGACTTAAATTGGCTTGGTAGAAATCCATATGATAAGGAAATATAAAAAGGAGATGCTCCATTCAGCAGAAGTTGGCACAACATGGTAAATCAACTAAAATTTTTTTTAAAAAGCTCCACACCTTAGGAGAAACTAGGGAAATGGGAATTCCAACAGCAGTTGAGCTTAGAAGGGTTTAAGCAAGGGAAAGATGTGGTCAGAATGCTTAAGATATGAAAGAATCTGTTCCTGCATGGAGCATACAACTTCTGGGGGACATGATTCAGATTTTTAGATTTTCTAACATATTAATGGCTAAATTGTACCAACCAAAATGTCTGGTTTTGGTACTTTTTAAGGTTACTGAAAATTGGCATCACCATCTTTAATGAATGAGGAAGAGTTTCTCTGAGAGGATGAGAGTGGTAAAGAGGTATTCTTCCACACCTCTGGGTGACCGAAGAGCTCAGCATAGCAGCTGGCTCATCCCTGCCTCCTGAAGAAGCAAAACCAGAATAAGAGTTCACACTCAGAATAGTGAAGTTCACACATAGAGAAAAGGTCCTCAGACTCAGCAGACTCAGGTTAGATCAAAGGAAGAACTATATAAGATCTCAGGTAGCCACACAGTGACTAGGCTGCCTTAAAGGAGTGAAAAAACTCCCCCTCTCCAAAAAAAATCTGAAATGTGGCAATAATTGTGAATTAGCGAAGCACAAATTCTTCTCACCTGGAATAGTCTAGAATTGTCATGAGGAAACTTCTTAGCTTATTAGTTAGCGCTCTGTGTCATAATGACTTGGAGAGACCATGCTGAAGTATGCAGAAGTTCAAGAAGAATGTAGCCTAGATCCTTGCATCACTGGTGGAAATTTGCCCAAGTACAAGAATATTGTATGAACAGAAAATAAACTTCTATTGTGTTGAGCAACAGAGGTTTTGAAGTTTTGTTATAGCAGCTAGTATTACTTTCCCTGACTATGTAGCAAATATGGCCAACGAGTTTGACAAAGTAGGCACAAAGATATTTATTTTTTTCCCAGCAGATTGCTACATGCGTAGAATATTTCAAAATAATTAAGAACCCAGGATGCTCCACACCTTTAGGGACTCTGAGAAATCCACTAGAGGTCATAGTTTGAAAAAAGGAAGGAAAGGGGAAAGTGAAACTTCAACTATATTTAATGCTCTCTTTCTTTAAAATGAAGTTGTTCAGAGATGACTTAGCCAAACATAAAAGAAAGGCTACTTGTTCTATTAAACAGTGAAAAGTCATATTCTTTAATTAGAGGGCTTTCTTCCAAGAGAGGATAGTGTTTCATGAAAGGAGTGAAGAAGGTTCATGATACCAGGAAACCTTGGACTTGCTCTGTAAGACTCAACCCAAGGCAAGCAGGAGTGATGTCCATGACAACTTCTGCACTGGGGTGTGCTCTGCAGGAGGTGCCATAGTTACATTGCTCTTGGAATCTTTTATTGCACCCTGTGAAGATGAGTACATACGGAAGGAATTTACTGTTTTTCCTTCCTTTGGCAAATAATAACATTTCAAATCATGATAGTGGAAAAGTACTGTTTTTGAAACACTTGACTTTTAGGAAACTTTTATGTAATCTGCCTGCATGGTCAAAGTATGAACCCTGGCTGGGTTACTTTGGTTAATTCATCTAAGGTGACAGGTATAAGAGTCAAGTTCCCACAAGACAAAATGCAGGGTTTTCTTAACTACTTGTTACTGAGTTCCTTCAAGAAGAGCTTTGCCCTAGGATGCCCTGCTTCTTCAGGGCTCAGATCCATAAACATCCAAGGACAGTCTAAACTACTGAGATGTCCCTAAGCACCCCCCTGTGGCCCCGGGAATAGGTATGTCTGTGAGAGAAGGGTAGAGGTCTCCCATCAGAAAGGGCACCAACCACATCAAAAACTACATCGGTTCCTCTGCTCTCACTGCTGATGCTGGGTTGCTGCGCTTGGTCCATTTTCCTTCCCTGACTTTGCCTTTGATACTGACAACATTCACCTGCAGTGACCCACTCAAGGAAGTAAAAATCTGAAGCTCTAGGAGCAAAAACTGCTCAATCACTGGCTTCTTCCTCTGACATCAGAGGCTGGTTTTTCCATTTAGCAAACGGATGGAGAACTCTCTGAGCAATTCCCCGGGGCTGTGGGCTGTCCAGAGCACAGAGCAGATGGGAAGGAGCAGAGATGTGACCTGGATCTGCCAAAAAAAAAAAGAAAAGAAAAGAAAAAGGTACTAATTTGTATGGCAGGAATTCAGGGGCACATTCCTTCAGCCATGAAAGGGAATCAGAGATGTTTTCATGGAGGAAGTGACATTTGAACTAGAACTTAGAGAAACATCAATCTGTTCAGCAAAGGTCAAGGTTATTGAAATTCAGAAAAGTGCTTACTGTGGGTTGGGATTAATCCATACTTGATGCCCCACTCATGGTATGTTTTTAATGGAATAGTTCAAGCAAACAGAAAGGTATAAAGAATAGTACAACAAATGTTTTTGTATCCACAATGCTGCTTGGTCAAATCATACTATTGAATGCTATTGGCTTTAGGTCTTAATATCACATAGAAGCTACATAGGTGACCCTCCACTTTACATTCTTCTCTCTCCAGAGATAACCACTCTCTTGAAATAGCACTCATTTTTCTCTAATTTGGAATGTGTATCCTTTACTTATTTCCCCCTCAATGGGAGAGGCCTTTAACGGACCATTCTTTCCCATGAATCTTAGAAGAGCTTCCACCCAGGACTCCACGGAGTGAGGTTGGCATGAATGATAAAGCCTTCTGGTCTTGTCCAAAACTCCAGCACTTTTCAGAAGATCAGGTTAGGCTTAGAACCTAAGAGGCTGAAGAAAGAAAGAACGGAATCTGATGTACCCTTTGGCTCCTTTGTCCAGAAGCTAATCAGGGCCTGATGTGGACACTCAGAAATTGCACCTCTGCAGAGACAAAGACTACAACAGACAAACAGTTGGAAATCCTAGTTTCAGACTAGAGCTCCAACTCCTAGCAATGTGGCCATGGGCAGGAAACGTAGCCTCTCTGAGCCCGTTTATTTACCTATAACATAAATCCACCACCCACCTGAGCTACAAGCCTCCCAGGGCTGAGTCTGTGGGCATTTGGTCTGCTCCTTGGCACCTTGAACTTGGCTTTATTGTACATATCACAACTATGTGATAATTGTTAACTTATTTGGCTTCTCTGCACTGTGAACTTCTTGAGACTAGGGGTCATGTGCCTGACATGTAATAGGTGCTCAAAAAATATTGGATGAACTAAAGGAACCAAACATAGATGTAATTATGCTCCAACATATTTATATGCATATATAAAGCATACAGACAGCTACTAGATGTAATTCTTATTTGACAACACAAATGAGCACAAATTGTAATGGAGACAGTACCACTCTGTCTGAGGATTGAAACTTGGCTTAGCTGTCCCTGGAAATGCTCCAGTGATGATGACTGTGGCTTCAGCGTCTGAATCTGGGCTGTATAGAGTCAAACCCAGGCACTGCCATTGATTTGTCAGGGAAAATTACTTAAGTTCTTTGTCATCTATAAATTAGCCCAAATGAAAACCAGCTGCATCAGGGCAAGAACGGTATACACCAAGTCAGTACCCAGTACAGTGAGTGAACGGAGGGATCCTAGGACCCACCTCCTAGGGTCATGCTGGGGAGCATTTAATGTGCCTGGAAGCACTCGGCATGATGCCTGGCACATAGTGATGCAGAACACAGTCGCACATCTTTAATGTTTTGTTTTATTTTTTTTTTTTAATTTGGGGGTTGATTTTTATGGGTATTAAATGGTATCTTGTAATTGGGGTGTTTTTTTTTTGGTTTTTTTCTCCCCCCTCACAGCATATGTAAGTTCCCAGGCTAGGGGTTGAATCGGAGCCGCAGCTGCTGGCCTACACCACAGCCACAGGAATGCAGACTCTGAGCCGTGTCTGTGACCTACACTGCAGCTCATGGCAACGCTGGATACCTGACCTACTGAGCAAGGCCAGGGACTGAACATGCATCCTCACGGATACTAGTCAGATTTGTTTCTGCTGCCCTACGATGGGAACTCCTGGGTTGTTTGCTTTTTTTTTTTTTAATTGAAGTACAGTCGATTTATAATTTTGTGGTAGTTTCAGGTGTTTCGCAAAGAGATTCAGTTTTACATATATTTTTTTTTCAGATTCATTTCTATTAGAGGTTATTATAATGGAATTCATAATCTTATAATTCATTTCCCTTATAGGTTAACATAATATTGAATACAGATCCCTGTGCTATACAGTAGGTGCTTGTTGATTATCTACTTTATATACAGTACCTGTATCCCATACTCCTAATTCACCCCTCCCTCTCTTCCCCCTCTGGTAACCATAAGTTTGTTTCCTGTGCCTATGAAATAACAGTTTGATTAATACTTTGCGGTGTGAGGGGGCTGTCACAGTATCAGTGAGTCTTGGTCTCAAAGCACCCGGATCTCCCCACACTGAGGTGCTGTGAGTTCCCGCTTTTCCCGCAGTGCAATGCCCATTGTCAGAAGCACTGATGCGCTTGTCTGGTCCTCCTGGCTTTGTGTGGGGCAGCTCCTCACATCACAGGATGAAGGACAGATCACAGGCCATGACTGGATCTCTTTTCACTCCTGCACCTCTACCTTCCTCCCCTTTCTAACAAGCTTCCTGGTCATACACCTGTCTAGGACACCAGATAATACATACACAAATCCATACACTGGTAGAGAAATGCTCACAGCTGTGAGGAATCACATGAGCAGAATTTTCTGGCCTATGTGAGGGGAGCAAATGTCAAGGATGTTCTAGAGTGGAGTGAATTATAAGCAAAATGCTATTGGGGGAGAATTCCACAAATATATGTGAAACCCAAGATAGTGTTAAGGAAAGGGCAAGAAATTCAGCCACATGGTTACCCCCAAGCCCTTTTAGCTCTGCCACTTTTTTGTTTTGTTTTGTTTGTTTTTTAGGGCTGCACACCCGGCATACGGAGGTTCCCAGGCTAGGGCTCCAATTGGAGCTCTAGCCGCTGGCCTGCTCCAGAGCCACAGCAATGCCAGATCAGTGCTGCATCTGCAACCTACACCACAGCGCAGGGCAACGCTGGATCCTTAACCCACTGAGCGAGGCCAGGGATCAAACCCATGTCCTCATGGATGCTAGTCTGGTTCGTTAACCGTTGAGCCACAAAGGGAACTCCCTAGGCACACCACATTTAAGCAGCTCTGTTAAATAACATTTGTATTTTCTCATGATTTCAAAAGTTCATTCCATTTTTAATATAAAAGTTCACTGTAAATTTCTGAAAATACCAGAAGAATGATTAGGAAATATAAAAACTTTACCATCACCAGAGATATCCACTATTAACATTTTGGTAAATCTCCTTTAGTATTTTATAATTTACTAACTGCTTAAAAAAAAAACTCATGACTGTATTGCAAAGAACTTTTTTTCCATTTAGACCGTGTACATCTTATGTTACTAAGTAGACTAAAAATTTTTGGATGTGCTTATTTTAAAGTAAGGCATGCATACAAAAAGAACTATATAACATATATGTACATTTTAAAATAAGAATAAAAAATTAAATGAACATTCTGGAATGAGATTCTTTTTTCTTTTTTTGCTTTTTGGGGTTGCACTTGCTGCATATGAAAGTTCCCAGGCTAGGGATCAAATCAGAGCTACAGCTGCCAGCCTACACCCACAGCAACGCAGGATCCGAGCTGCATCTGTGACCTACACCACAGGTCCTGTGTACCCTTTATACAGTTTCCTCTAAAACCCATGATATCAATGCTAGTACAGTCAACAGGACATCTCCACCATCACAAAGATCCCACCTGTTGCCCTTTTATAGCCACAACTACTTCCATCCTGTTCCCATCCTATCCCAGCAATTGCTCATCTTTTTTCTATTTCTATAAGTTTGTCATTTCAAGAATATTATATAAGTGGAATCACATAGTATGTAGCCTTTGGGGATTGGCTTTATTCACACAGCATATCCATGGTTCTTTCCTGTTTGTCTCTGAGTAGTATTTCATGGTATAGATGCACCACAGTTTAACCATTCACCTGAGAGAAAGCTATCTGCAGTGTTTCCAGTTTGGGGCTAATACAAATAAGGTGGCTATGAGCATTTGCATACAGCCTTTTGTGTGAACATAGTTTTCATTTCTCGGGAATAAATACCCAGGAGTACAACTGCAGGTCGTATGGTCATATTAATTTAAGACTCAGCCAAACTATTCTCCGGGGTTGCTGTACCAATTTACCTTCCCACTAGCAGTTTATGAATGATCTACATTTTCCTCAGCATTTGGTGTTGTCACTGCTTTTTATTTCAAGCATTCTGAGAGATGGATAGAGATACCTCTTTGTGATTTTAATTTGCTTTTCCCTAATAGCTAATGATGTTGAACATCACTTCATAGCCTTATCTGTCACCTACATAGCTTCTTCAGTGAAATGTCTCTTTATGTCTTTTGTCCATTTTCTAATTGGATTGCTTATTTTTTATAGAGTTGAGTTTTGAGAATTTCTTACACATTCTAGTTTCAGCCTTTTGCTGGGTGTACGGTTTGAAATTATTTTCTCCCTCCATGGAGGTTGTGTTTTCATCTTTTTAATATGATGTGAAAGTCTATTTTCTCTTTGTTGTTCAGATTGTGTAATTTCTATGATTCTCTCTTCCAGTTTATGGCTTCTTCCCCTATCTTGTTCATGCTGTTTGTTGAGCTCATCATTGAGTACTTTGTTTTGGTGTTTGTATTTTGTAGTTCAACAATTTCCATTTGATCCTTTATTTTATTTATTTATTTATTTTGGTGTTGGATCTTTGTTTCTAGCATGTACTTACATTGCTCATTGATGTATTTTGCTCTTGGCTGCTTTAAAATCTTGTCATATAATATTAACATGTCAGTCATCTTGGTGTTGATATATACTGATTTTCTTTTGAATTCAGTATGAGATCGCTCAGAGACTAGGCATGATGAGTGATTTTCAATTAACCTGAATATTTTGGATATATTCTGAGACTCTGAATTCTGTTTTTGCTGGTTTACCCTGCTCTGCTAGGGGAGGCATCCAGGGTACTGGATTCTGCAGGGTTAAGATGGGAGTCCTGGCTCCCTGAAACACCTCCTCTGACACTTCTTTGCTGAGAGAGGTAGGAGAGCCTCGTTACTGATCCCCATATGATCTCCATCTATACCACCGCTGGGAGGGGTGGCCCTGTTACTCTCTGTATTAACCAGGCCTTTCATTGTAGGATTCTTTGACATCTTGGGGCTTTGCTGACCCTGAAGAAATGGCCCCTCCCACAGCTAGTCAATTCCTAGAGAAAATAAATGACTCCCCTGCAAGAGCACATTTCATAGACAAGCCAACCAACCAATCCAGACCCCAAACATACAACCACCTCCTCTTCTGGGCTTTTAACATGCTGGGACACTGTTCCTCTGCCCTAAATACACCAGGATCAGTTATCAGGCAATTCAGAACAGCCCCTGTGGCCCAGAGCCTGCTGAAATTATTCCAACCAGTCAATCTTTTTTTTCTTTCTTTTTTTTTTTTTTTTTGCATTTTAGGGCCACATCCACAGCAGGTTCCCAGGGTAGGGGTCAAATCAGAGCCATAGGAGCTGGCCTACACCACAGCCACAGCAACATGGGGTCCAAGCCACATCTATGACTTACACCACAGCTCACAGCAATGCCAGATCCTTAACCCACTGAGCAAGGCCATGGATCGAACCTGCAACCTCATGGCTCCTAGTCAGATTCGTTTCCACTCCACCACAACGGGAACTCCCAAATCAGCCAATCCTAAACCTGCTTACCCTGCCTCACCCATTCCTTTGCATGGGAACCATAGTAAAGACCCTCGCCAAATTTTCTCCTGCTCCTACTGCATCCTGACCCACCCTAGTGATTCCCTATGTGGTCCTGGGTGCTGTTCTGTGCCTCCTGTTTCTTGGGAACTGTCAGTATAAACTTCTCTCTTTGTGAGTCATTTCTGTATCTCCATGTCTTGCCACACCTCATACAACACATCTTGGGTACCCTGAAAACACCTCTGGGCGGTGACAAAAGTCCTGACTCTCCACTTGGCCTGTTCTGACATCAACGCCTTGGGAGAGGAAGGGATCCTTGTTACCTCCCTGGGGGGATCTAAGTCCTGGCTTTCTGTGACCCTGTCCCAGAAGAGGGGTTGGGGCATTTTGTTAGAGCCTGGTGAGGGTGGACATCTCACTTCCCCTCTAAGCTTTTGCTGGCATGGGTGGGATGAGCCAGTTTTTTTATAGTGTTTGGCTGGAGTAGAGCGGTTAATGCTTAGAAGTTTTGGTCTTGCTGGCTATCTTTTCCTGGTCTTTTGTTGAGAGAGAGCAGCTTTTTCATCTGTGCCTGTTGCGTTGTGAAGTGACTGGCAACTTCAGCTCTAAGTGTGGAATAAATGAAGGAAATGGAAACCCAGAGAACTCTCCACTGTGTCCTTCTTTGGGTCCTGAGGTCTTGGCTTGTCTTCCTTCTCTCTACTTTTCAGAGTCTTCTTGTGTTTGTTTTATACACAATGTCCAGGGCTTTCAGGTGTACTTAACAGGAGAAACAGGGAAAAGTAGGGCTGCTCCCTTTTTCTGGAAACAAAAGTTCCCATTTCTTTTTGATGCACATATATGACAGGATCTGTTTGGAATGCCAGTCTTCATGGGTTAACCAGCTGTTTCTACTGGGGTATGATGAATACCAGTCCCCATGGGATAAAGATGTAAAAGGTAAGGAGCCTGGATAGGAGGTAGCCAATAAATGTTTTTATAGTGAGTGAAATATTGCTGTGCAATAATTTCAAAAACTTCACCTGAACTTCCCTCAGAAACAGAGGAACTTGCTAAATGAAAACTAACTTTAGGAAATGTGTACTGTTAATACCCCTCCCCATTTCCCCATTCCTCTGGACATGATCTATGTGCTTGCACTGATATCTGAACATGTTCTATGGAAATAGAAAAAATAGCTGACTTGACTGAATAAGTAAAATATATTTACATCCCACATAGGCCAGAACACAAGAATTCCAGGGCAGAAAGCAACAGAAAGTCATGTATAAAATCCAGCATGCAAAGTCACTTCCAGTGAGATGTTATCACCTCTCTACTCATTCCTGCCCCAAATTACCCCTTTGAACATGCTTCATCACCCACATTTGTTAAGTTTTCATCTAAGAATTGAAAATTTAAACAACTCCCATCACAGCTGACTTAAGCTATGAGTAATGGAAACAAATCTTTTTCACCACCTTCCATCAGAAATTCTTTTCAAGGGCCCTTGCGAACACTGCCATTTTTTTTAAGGTCTTAAATATTTGATCGCTTACTTGAGACTATACAAACCAGCGCTTCAGTTCATGAGACCTGCTTTCACAGGGAACCTGCCTCCCAAAGGCTTCAGCCTGCAGGACAACCTTATCAAGACCATACAGAGTTCTCTTCTGAAGGCCGAAAACTAGAAGTATTTCAAGAGGATTTCAAGAAGTCTCATTACCATGCCCCACTTTGCAGCTTGTTCCTAACCAGAAGAAACAACCTTCAAAATTATGATCTTCCCCCCAACCTCCTTTTTTTTTTTTTTTTTAAACCTGTGAAACAAGCCTACACTTAATCCTACTGGCTATACCCTCTGTTGGTGAAGGTCATGGCTCTGCTGGGCTATGGAACTCAGGCAGTCTGGTATACTGAAAACTAACTTGCTGTGTGGTGTCAAGAGAAAAGTCCTCTAAATAGATTAAGAAGACAAGGTATATATACACAATGGTATACTACTCAGCCATAAAGAAGAACAAAATAATGTCATTTGCAGCAACATGGATGCAACTAGATATTCTCATACTAAGTGAAGTCAGTCAGAAAGAGAAAGACAAATACTATGTGATATCACTTACATGTGGAATATAGAACATGGAACAAATGAACCTATCTACAGAAAAGAAACAAACTCATTGACATGGAAAACAGAATTATGGTTGCCGAGGGGGAAGGGGAGGGAGTGGGATGGACTGGGAGTTTGGGTTAGTAGATGCAAACTATTGCATTTGGAGTGGATAAGCAATGAGACCCTGCTGTATAGCACAGGGAAATATATCTAATCACTTGTGATGGAGCATGATGAGGATAATGTGAGAAAATATATATGTTTAACTGGGTCACTTTGCTGTACAGCAGAAATTGACATGACACTGCAAATCAACTATAATAAAAAATAAATTTAAAAAAGAAGAAGAGAAAAGTTCTCGATCATTTGTCTTCAGCCTTGCCTGAGCTGATGTAGATCTAGAGGGATGGATCCAAATAGGGGAATCATGGGAGTTCCCATTGTGGCTCAGTGGTAATGAATCCAACTAGTATCCGTGAGGATGTGGGACCAATCCCTGGCCTCGCTCAGTGGGTTAAGGATCTGGCGTTGACACGAGCTGTGGTGTAGGTCGCAGATGTGACTCAGATCTAGCACTGCTGTGGCTGTGGCATAGGCTGGCAGCTGCAGCTCCAGTTAGACCCCTAGCCTAGGAACTTCCATATGCTGTAGGTGCAGCCCTAAAAAGGAGAAAAAAAAAAAGAAAAGAAAAGAAAGAAAAAAAAAAGCGAACAGGGGAATTGCACATGGGAATAATAACAGTAGAAACTATACCAAAGCCAGGTCAGGTCTCAGTTACTTTTCTCCCTTTCCAGTTACATTTCCCACAGAGTTCTAGACCAGGGCTCACCATACTACATTGTACATGACTAGACTACATGGCTGACTCCTCCCTCCTCTTCTATCTCCCTGATGACATAAAGGCAGGTCTGAGTCTTTCAGTAATTCATCTTTCAGTAATTCAAAAAAGTAATTCATCTTTTTTAAAAATTAGTCAATGAATTTTATTACATTTATAGTTGTACTACAAACATAATTTATCTTTGCACAGTGTCTGAATAAAACTCATGAAATGAATAAGTGGAAGTGTGAATGAAGGAATGAAGGAAGACTAAATAAGATTTTGACCCCCATGTTGTTTGCTAGTCAGAAATCCCCTTACATGACAAAGAGGGACATGAGCCGAGACTTGGTTTTTCAACAGGGAGAAAGTACTACTGCTGTAGTAAGGCACCACCATTTTTGCCTTATTTTTAAATAAAATTTTCTTTTTATATAAAAACTTACTTTACATAAAACATTTTTATACGAATGCATGGCATACGGCAAAACAACATCCTTTTTTCTATTTTTCTTTCTTTTTTCTTTTTTCTGGCCTTGGAAGAAAATAGCACTACCTAGCAGAAGTATAAAGAGATATTTAGGAAATATGTAATGCAACTGTCTCTTATGAAGTTTGAAATTAAGGGGCCATTAAACATGTAAAAAGAAAAAAAAATTGATTTTAATCATGTATTTAAAAACTGAATATATCCCCAAAACATCATTTCAATATATATTGATATAAAAAATTACTGAGGTCTTTTGATTTCTTATATTTATACTACTTTTGAAATCCAGTGTGTACATTGTACATTTACAGTCCATCTGAGTCAAACTAGTAACATCTCAAGGACTCAATAACCACATGGGGCTGGTGGCTACCAAACTGGACAGCAAAGAGTTGGAAACATACTTTGTGCTCATCGGCGCAACTCCCTTTTGTTGGGGTTTCCGGGCTCATTAACCTCTTCCTCCCATCCCCTCGACTCTGAATCATTTATCCTGATATTAGCAGTGTGGTTAGAAATGCGTCATTTCTTTCTTTTTTCTTCCTTCCTTTTTTTTTTTTTTTTTTTTTGACTTTTGTCTGTTTAGGGCTGCACCCACAGCATATGGACGTTCCCAAGCTAGGGGTCTAATCGGAGCTGTTGCTGCCGGCCTATGCCACCACCACAGCAATGTTAGATCCAAGTCATGTCTGCAACCAACACCACAGCTCCTGGCAACATCAGATCTTTAACCCACTGATCAAGGCCAGGGATTGAACCCCCAATCTCATGGTTCCTAGTCAGATTTGTTTCCGCTGCGCCATGACAGGAATTCCAAGATGGGTCATTTCTTAACGTCACCTGAAATCTTTTCTGCAAATGTGTACAGAATAATTCGAAATGGTAACAAACAAAAAACCCAAAGCAGGTTTTATTCCCATTTCATAGTTGAAGGCTTGAAGTTCAGAGCTGTGAGGTATCTGTGGTCACAGGGCTCATAAGTCTCAAGCCGTAACTAAAAAATATAAGCCTTGGGCCCCTTGTTCCAGCATGTCTCCACTTCCATCTCACCATCTCTCTTCAAAATCAGAGCACTGCATGGCAGGGAAAAACAGCTTGTTTGAGAGTCAAGTGATGAGGGGGAAAAGTCTCTTGTTTCAATACACTCACCAAACTCCTACACAAAAGGCCAAATGGCTCGCTGGGGTGAGAGAGAGGTTAGGTCTCTAAAGGAAGTTATTTCCTCAACTTGAAAGAGATTTTTGGTTCTCCTCCAAAGGCAGGAGAACCTTTTAAAAATAAATTAATTCCTCGTTTCGAGAACAACCATGTAGAGCATGCATGCTGGATCCAATGCCATGTTTGAGAAAATGTCACCATCAAAGCCAAATTCAGCAACTGAACTCCTCACACAGGATAAAATCTTATTGGAATTCATAAAAAGCAGCTGTCTTTTCCTCTGTTTTCATTGAGCCTAACCTTAGGTACTACTTCTTGTTTAAGTAAATATACAAAGCATTTACTCCAAAAGTCAGAAAACCAGATTCATTTTTTTTAATTCTTCATTTGTTTTCTTCTCTTCCTACTTCTTACCTGTTCTATACCTCATTCTTATCGAGTAGGTTTACTCATGTAAGTTTTAAATGTTGAAAAGCTCTCTCATTCTCTTTACCCCCTTTCCCTCTCCTCTGCTTCCTGCTTTCACTCCCCCTCCTCACATCTTTCTCCATTTTTTTTTTTAGGGCCACACCCAAGGTGGCATATGGAGGTTCCCAGGCTAGGGATCCAATCAGAGCTGTAGCTGCTGGCCTATGCCACAGACACCGCAATGCTAGATCTGAGTCACGTCTGCCACCTAAACCACAGCTCACGGCAACGCCAGATCCTTAACCCACTGAGTGAGGCCAGGGAGCGAACCCGCAACCTCATGGTTCCTAGTTGGATTCATTTCCGCTGTGCCACAATGGGAACTCCCCTTTCTCCTTTTTAATCTCCAACTCTCTCTACCAATACTACCATGACCTCAGTCTTACCCTCCTCATCTAGTAAGAAAAGAAGGAAAATAGGTCCAAAAAATGCATTTAGCACTGGTTGAAATCCAAAAATGTGAATTTTGGTGTTTAGTTTTTAAAATGATTTGTGGTATTAGTGTGATAAGCCTGAAACTCTTCTGTTTATTGAAGGATAGAGCAAATGAGGAAATATCTCGGTATTCGTGAGAATCAGAGTTGTTACTATGGAGAAGAAATATGAACTGAGGTGAGGTGGGGAAAATGTGATACTGGATTTAAATTGGAAACTAATGGTTAACACAGAACATATCTGCATATATGTGTGTATATGCACATATGTGTGAGTATGCATATTGAGCATGCGTGTGTGTGTGTGTGTGTGTGTGTGTGTGTGTTTTCTGAGTTCTGTCCACTGAAAGGATGAGAAGCATATGACAACCAAATAGTGCTGAGCTCACCTAGCATCCAGATCTTGGTTTCTGGCTACAATTCCTCTGTAAATGGAACCAGGTCTCCTTGGAGAAATGGCTGTGTCCAATACTGGGACAGGGGAAGAAAATGTCAGCCTGAAACATCCTATGCCAGGAAGCAAGGAAAACTCAACGACTAATGAGGGACATAGAGCTAGCTTGGAGGGGTTCCTCCGGGCCAATTTCTCATATCAAAATGAGTAATTATGATAATGTGGTAAAAAAAAAAAGGAGGAAATGAGAACCTACTGAGGGTTTTTGGTGGTAAAGTATACATAACATAAAATTTACCGTCTTAACTGTTTTTTTTTCTGTTTTGGAACTATAAGGCTTTTATTACCAGACTGTGTGAAACACTGATCCTTTATGCTGAAATACTGCCTGAGACTCCCGGCTTCAAAACAACTCATCTTTAAGATTTCCCTAACACCCATTTAGAATAAACGACTTTGATGCTGTTCATAACAGAAGAAAGCCTTTATTTTTGATGGTTCAGACCTAATTAAACAAAAATGGCTAAGTTTGGGCCTAAAATAAATGTGGTATAGAAAGAGCACAGAAGACACATAAGCCACATTCCGTAAGAAAACACGTAAACCAATGCACAGAAAACAGATTCCATAAGAACAGTCCTGGGGCCTCACTGAACAGACTTTCAAATAACTAATTAAAAAATGTTAAACATTTGTAAATGTGGTGATTAACTCAAAATACAAAAAGTGCAATATCACCAATGATGTGTAATTTCCAGGATTCACATGAAAATTCAGGCTAATGTTTGATAGTAGCAGTCCAATTAAATTGTGGCATTTGAAAAAGGTTATACTTCTGGGGAAAGACCACATAAACATGCTTTTTGGGAGAAGATATGTTTGGAAAACAATAATGAATAATTACTATTGCCTTAACATTTCTAAAATCACATGAAAATGATCATCTGACTGCCATTTTGGTAAGTTTTGACGCATGGTATGTTACCGTACACAACTAGTAAAACATACATAGAACAGACTTGTAGCAAATATTCTGAATTGATTATTTTCATGAGCTGATAAACATTTCTGAGACTTTTAAGATATGATCTTGAACATACAGTACTGCAATGTTGGCTCCATAAAATAAGTAGAACACCTTTTTGAGAGGAAGCTCAATAATTAGAAGCTGTATTGCATTTAATGATTTACCATTTCAACTAGAAATACTTCTTGTTACTGGAGCTCTCTCTTTTCAATACGGCCACATTTAGCAGCTTACCATTTTGACATTTAAAAATCAACAATAGCGCTACTCCTTCATCTTAACCATTTTTAAGTGCACAGTTCAGTGGCATTAAGCGCATTCACACTGGTGTACAACCACCATCACTATCCACTTCCAAAACGTCTTCATCTTTGTAAATCACAGTTCTATACCTACTAAACAATAGCTCTTCATTCCCAACTCCCCCCAGGCCCTGGCATATACCCTTCTATCTTCTGTCTCTTATGAATCTGACTACACTGGGTACCTCATATAAGGAGATACACACAATATTGGACTTTTTTGTGTCCATTTATTTTACTCAGGACATCTTCAAGGTCCACCTATGGGGCAGCATGTGTCAGAGTTTCATTCTTTTTAAGGCTATATAATATTCCATTGCAAGTACATTTTGTTTACCTGCTCATCTGTGGATGGGCATGTTTGTTACTCCCACCTTTTGGCTATTGTGAAAAATGCTGCCATGAACATGGGTGTACAGGTATGTGAGTCCCTGCTTCCAAGTCTTTGAGTATATACCCAGAAGTGGCATTGCTGGGTCATATGATAATCATATTTAATTATTTGAGGCTTAATTTTTTTTTGTCTTTTTGCCATTTATTGGGCCACTCCCGCAGCATATGGAAGTTCCCAGGCTAGGGGTCCAATCAGAGCCGTAGCCACCGGCCTACACCAGAGCCACAGCAACGCGGGATCCAAGCCACGTCTGCAACCCACACCACAGCTCATGGCAACGGCGGATCCCCAACCCACTGAGCAAGGCCAGGGATCGAACCCACAACCTCATGGTTCCTAGTCGGATCTGTTAACCACTGTGCCACAACGGGAACTCCAAGGCTTAATTTTTTTGAAGAGGGAAAGGTATATTTTCTCTACATAAAATTACTAATTAATAAATATAATTAGTAATTTATATATTTATAATTAATAAATATAAGAAATATGGCCATTAAAAAGTCATTTTGCACCCATATCTGTAATCCTTTTTTTTTTCTTTCCATTTTTCTTTTTAGGGCCACACCTGCAGCATATGAAAGTTCTGGGGCTAAGGGTCTAATTCAAGCTACAGCTGCTGGCTTATGCTCTAGGCACCGTGACACCAAATCCAAGCTGCATTTGCAACCTACACCACAGCTTTCAACAATGCCAGATCCTTAACCCACTGAGTGACACCAGAGATTGAACCTTCATCCTCATGGATACTATGTCTGGTTCCTAACCTGCTGAGCCATAATGGTAACTCCTATAATGGATCATATGAGCAAGGATTACCAGTGGGTACTAATGGATGGAGAACATATTTCATAGTGTGGCAAGTGTCATTCTTCAGATTACTTACTAATCTCAATGGGAGAGGTCCCTTCACAATGGCGAGATCTGACAGAAACCACATTATCCAAGTGATCAAACTTAGCATCAAAAATATAGGAGAGGAGGTCCATGGTGGCCTAGCAGGTTAAGGGTTCGGCATGGTCACTGTTGTGGCACAGATTTGACCCCTGGCCCAGAACTTCCATGTGGCATGGATGCAGCCAAAAAAAAAATTATAAATGTTTAAAAAATCTAATGAGAAAACAACAATACGAATCCTGGGAGTTTCCATAGTGGCTCAGTAGTAACAAATCCAACTAGTATCCACGAGGACATAAGTTTGATCCCTGGCCTTGCTCAGCGGGTCGGGAATCCAGCATTGCCATGAGCTGTGGTGTAGGTTGCAGACACGGCTTGGATCCCATGTTGCTGTGGCTGCTGTGTAGGCCAGCAGCTATAGCTCTGATTCGACCTCTAGCCTGGGATCTTCCTTCCATATGCCTCGGGTGCAAAAAAACCAAAAAAAAAAAAAACAAATCTTGATTGTAGGACATTTTATAAGACAACTGGTTTAGACTCTTCAAATTGTCAATGTCAATGACACCCAAGACAAAGATTCAAGGATATGGTAATCTGGCAATTTAAAGAATAAGGATGTTGGCTAAATGTAATGCCTGATTCCTTCCTGGATTAAAAAGAGGGGCTATCAAGGACATGTTGGGAGCATCTAAATATGTATTTTATATTGTATAAGAGTAAAGCTGCTAAGTAAACTTGCCTGGGTGTGCTGATGGAATTGCCATCATGGGGGAGAATGCCCTGCTTCAAGGAGACACTGGGTGAAGTATTTAAGGGTGAAATCACAAGGCCTGCAGCTGACTTTTATTTACATAAAGAAAAGGTAAATGTGTGTGTGTGTGGTGTGTGTGTGCGCGCGCATATACACAAAAATGTAGAGAGAGGGAGAGAGGCAGGGGGAGAAAGAGGGAAAGTATCACAAAATACTAACTGGCAGTAGGTATATGCTTGGTCATTGTGCTATTCTTTCAACCTTTTTTCTAGTTACAAAATTTTTCTCTTAGCTTATTTGAAAAAGACAGAAATAATTCTACAACCTGTATAAAGCATGAATTAAAAAATAAAGAGGAAGGGCATTCTTCAGATGCCTCTTCAATTTATGATTTTCATGTCTGACAAGGTGATGTTTAAAACCCCAGAAACTCACTTTAAGATGCATGTTTAGATCCCTGCGAGACTGACATGAAACAGAAGTCTACTGAGGTTCTTTCCAGTTCTTCTGACTTGCCTTGGGTAGATCATTTAGTCTCTTCAGACTTTAGCTATCTAAACCAAATAGGGTTGACCTAGAATACCCGAGGGTTCTTTCAAACTCTGAAATTCTGTGACTCTATAATCAGACTTCTTGCGTGGGACTCAGAATGAATTTCCTTTTGAATATATTCTCATTGGGTTAACACTTCAGGGCTTTGACTTCACAGAACTTTAGATGGAATGAGTATTTTATTTCAATATTAACCAAGAATGTTTACTCATGTTTAAAGAGATGAGCCTGAACACAGTAAGAATATCCCTCGGTCTTTATGCCAAAGCACACTGCTCTCAGACGGGTCCTATTGCACATTTAGGTTTGCTTCTCAGTCCATGTTCTCTAGGTGTCTCACCAAAGAGAGAGCCTCCAAGACTCAAGATGCCCCTAAGACGGCCAGCGGGCAGAGATGCAAGGCTCCCTTTGGCCCTTTCTCTATCAGCCTCCTAGGATATGATTAGGGGACAGCTCCCAGAACAGATATGTAGAAGTTAAATTGAAAAGTGTGCATGGAAGTTCTCATTGTGGCTCAGGGGGTTATGAACCCAACTAGTATCCATGAGGATGCAGGTTCAATCCCTGGCCTCACTCAGTGGGTTATGGATCCGGCATTGCCATAAGCCGAGGCACAGGTTGCAGATGCAGTTCAGATCCGGTGCTGCTGTGGCTGTGGCATATGTCACAGATGCAGCTCTGATTTGACACCTGGACTGGGAGCTTCCATATGCCACAGGTGCAGCCCTAAAGAGAAAAAAAGAAAAAACTGTCCATGGAGAGAAGAGAGAACTAAGGAGGCATCTTGTCTGGAGATGTTCTATGATTGAAAGACTGTGTGATAAGTGGTGAACACTTCTCCTATTCCTTAGGGAGATGTTCTCTGAACCATCCAAAGTCAGGAAGGGGTCAAACTGTCTCCAAATTGTCAGTGGAGTTGAATCTCAGGCTCCAAGATCACAGGACACCAGAGATTTACTTATTTTAAACAAACCAAAAAAAAAAAAAAAGTTTATTTGTTAAGGCAGGAGAGAGAAGTTAAAAGAATATTCCCAATCTGACCATAGCTTTATGAACTTCCAGAATGTCCTCATTTTATTATCCTCCAAAACAAAGACAGGTCCTCCATGCCTCTATAGGTCAGAAGCCTAAAGATCAACCGGTCTGGTTCCTCTATGTTTTAGAGAGGGTCAGTAAACTGCTCAAACTATCCAGCTACTTAGCCACAAAGGCACAATTTCAATTCCTGCTTTGCTCCCCAGAAGAGACCCTACACTCAGACCTCAAGAATGTCAATTTAAGTGTCCATAAAGTCACACAGAAGAAGCACGTTCTCTATACAGGTCCCAGGGGTCAGCTCACTGAGGGTGCTGGGAACTGGGCACCATTGCTCAGTGAGACATTGAACTTGAAACAGGAGAAATCATGTTCATAGTCCTCTTCTCTTTCCTCCTGTGATTTTTTTTTTATTAGACTGTAGTTGGTTTACAATGTTGTGCCAATTTCTGCTCTACATCAGAGTGACCCGGTCATATATATGTATACATACACGTTCCCTTTCTTTTATTATCTTCCATCATACTCTATTCCAAAAGACTGGATATAGTTCCCTGTGCTGTACAGTAGGACCTCATTGCTTATCCATTCTAAATGTAATCGTTTGCATCTACCAACTCTAGACTTCTAGTTCATCCCCCTCCCTCTCTCCTCTCCCTTGGTAACCACAAATCTGTTCTCCATGTCTGTGAGTCTGTCTCTATTTTGTACATAGGTTCGATATATGCATCCTCCTGTGATTTTTTTCCAGTTGAATTAAATGGAGCTCATGAGCAGGTCTGGAAGTCTGAATAGACTGGGGCGAAGTGAGTGACAACAAGTAACTGCCCTTGAGACATAATCCAGACAGAGTCTCAAAGCCCAGATGAGTCCCATTTATGCCACTCTCAGAATATATACTTCAGATTTTATTTGATCTTTCCTGACTCTCCGGCACTGGTTTGAAGGTCATTGTTATGTTTTGATTGCTGCAATTTGCAAAATAAATTTGAAATCATCTCTGGCTTGTTTACTTGTCTTATCTAAGGAAATCAAAGCAAATTAAAAAACATATTCTCCATGCAACTATTTCAAATCCACTTAACAGAAAGCGCTCCAATCCTTAAACTTCATCCAACAGATGTACTAATATCCTGATATTTATGTGTTTTTTTTTTAATTGCATAACCCCTTTGTGTAAACACTGATGGAGATAACACAGACAGTTGTGTTAGCAGGTTGGATCCCAGCCAGGAAGAAAGAAATTAATGAGAGTGGCCAGGAATAGAGATTTCAAGACAGAGAACCCTCCTTTCACATTGTTTACTCGTTCATAATCAAACCTTTAAATCATGACCCAGGCCCTCCCACTGCATGTGGCCTTACATGACCATAAAGAAGCTGGAAGCATAGGAGTTAACGGCTCTGCCTGGGAAGTCAGGCTGCCTGGGTTCAGCTTCCAGCTCTGACACCGAACACCTGAGTGATCTTGGGGATGTCATTTTACCTCCATAAACTTCAGTTTCCATGTCTGTGAGATGTGGGCAACTTATAGTGGCCACACTGAAGAATTGCTTAGGATAAAAAGATAAATCTTCAAATAAGTCTGGCAGATTCATATTAATTTTAGTGCCCAGAAGTATACACAGCACAGCTCTGAGAGCTAACTAAGAATGTGAAGAGATGGCCTGTGACACACGCTCAGACACAGGTGGCAGACCCACTACTCTCCATGTGGAGGATGTCAGATGAGGGACACTCCTGGTCTCTGCCCCTTCCTCCGTTCCATGCTGCTAGAGGCCTGGCCCTGTGGGTGAGGCCTCAGGTCTCTCAGATGATCTGGGTCAGTCAATCACATTCTGGATTCAGTACTAGAAAGGTCACCTGACTTAGGTAGGTGCCACCTTCTCTACCCCTAGCTTTCACCACAGCACACATGGTATCATGGTCACTATATACCCTACTTCTTTGTCTTCTGTCTTAATCACTTTAGAACTTGGTTGTTGAAGAGGGTTTTTTTTTGTTTTTTTTTTTATTGTCTCTCTTCTAGCTCATCAATGAACCATTCTTCCCACAGCGCCATTTTTTTTTTAATAGCTCTGTGGGATTCCAAAAGAGCTGCCTGGTGATTCAGCTTGAAAGAGTCATCACCACTGACCCAACTTTCAGAGGCATGTTATCTTTGCAGTTGACCAAACACATCCCAAGGGCTGTTATGTGTCCAGTCGCAAGCTTCCCTGCAATGGATTGTGAGCCTCACGACTCTGCAAGGCTTCTTGATTATCTTGCAACTCAGAAACATCATTACCAATTGCCAAATATTTTTTTGGAGAAGAAAAACATGGTCATGTAGACTCGGTTTCTTTTTGCCCATTATCACAATCTCAAAGGTAAGGAGGCAAAGGTATAACACATAGAAAACAGCTCAGGTGTCCTTTGAGACTGTCAGTTTCAACCCCTGGACAAAGGTCTCAGGCAGCTCTGGATTCATATCTTCACACAAGGGTTTAGTGTCACCTCACTAACAATTACTGAGCCCAAAGTGATATAGAGATGAACCGAACATGATTTCCAATCTCAAAGAACTCTAGTCTGAAGCGGGAGAATTGCATAAATAATTAAAATGTACTATGTTAATGCAAGGTGTTATGGTACAGTGGAAAGGGTGCCGCCCCAGGAAGGATAAGAGAAGGAGGTTGTCAAAGAATGTTTGCTGTGGTATTGAATACTTTAGTCGAGATAAAGAAATGAAGCTAAGAAAACATTTGTAAGGTTGATGTCAGAGAATGTTTTGTCTATGTTCTCTTCTAGGAGTTTGATGGTGTCTTGTCTTATATTTGAGTCTTTAAGCCATTTGGAGTTTATTTTTGTGCATGGTGTGAGGGTGTGTTCTAGTTTCATTGCTTTGCATGCAGCTGTCCAGGTTTCCCAGCAATTCTTGCTGAATAGACTTTCTTTTTCCCATTTTATGTTCTTGCCTCCCTTGTCAAAGATTAATTGACCATAGGTGTCAGGGTTTATTTCTGGGTTCTCTATTCTGTGCCATTGGTCTGTATGTCTGTTTTGATACCAGTATCACACTGTCTTGATGACTGTGGCTTTGTAATATTGCCTGAAGTCTGGGAGAGTTATGCCTCCTACTTGGTTTTTGTTCCTCAGGATTGCTTTGGCAATTCTGGGTCTTTTATTGTTCCACATAAATTTTTGGATTGTTTGTTCTAGTAATGTGAAAAATGTCATGGGTGATTTGATAGGGATTGCACTGAATCTGTAGATTGCTTTGGGTAGTATGGCCATTTTTACAGTATTAATTTTTCCAACCCAGGAGCATGGAATACCTTTTCATTTCTTTACATCTTCTTTAATTTCTTTGATTAATGTTTTATAGTTCTTGGCATATAAGTCCTTTACCTCCTTGGTCAGGTGTATTCCCAGGTATTTGATTTTTTGTGATGCAGTTTTAAAAGGTATTGTATTTTCGTAATCCTTTTCTAATATTTCATTGTTAGTATACAGAAATGCGACTGATTTCTGAATGTTAATCTTATATCCTGCTACTTCACTGAATTTATTGATTAGTTCAAGTAGTTTTTGGGTTGAGTCCTTAGGGTTTTCTATATATAGTATCATGTCATCTACATACAGTGACAGTTTTAAGTCTTCTCTTCCTATCTGGATGCCTTTTATTTCTTTTGCCTGATT
Source organism: Phacochoerus africanus (assembly GCF_016906955.1). NCBI lineage: Eukaryota > Metazoa > Chordata > Mammalia > Artiodactyla > Suidae > Phacochoerus > Phacochoerus africanus. The sequence continues at coordinate 232,459,275 of NC_062545.1, forward strand.
GCTGTGGCTAGGACTTCCAATACTCTGTTGAATAAAAGTGGTGAGAGTGGGCATCCCTGTCTTGTTCCAGATTTTACTGGGAAGACTTTCAGCTTTTCTCCATTGACTACTACATTTGCTGTGAGTCTTTCATAAATGGCTTTGATTATATTAAGATATGTTCCCTCTATACCCACTTTGGTAAGAGTTTTTATCATGAATGGATGTTGGACTTTGTCAAATGCTTTCTCTGTATCTATTGAGATGATCATATGGTTTTTGACTTTCTTTTGTTAATTTGGTGTATGATGTTGATTGATTTGAGTATGTTGAACCATCCTTGTGAACCTGGGATGTTTTCTCAGGTCAGTCTCCCAAAACAACAGAAATAATAGCTAAAATAAACCAATGGTACCTCATCAAACTGAAAAGCTTTTGCACAGGAAAGGAAACCAAAAAGAAAACAAAAAGACAACCTACAGAATGGGAGAAAATAATTTCAAACAATACAACTGACAAGTGCTTAATCTCTAAAATATACAAACAATTTATACAACTCAACAGCAAAAAAGCCAACAACCCAATTGAAAAATGGGCAAAAGACCTGAATAGACATTTCTCCAAGGAAAATATACAGATGGCCAACAAGCACATGAAAAAATGCTCAACATCCCTGATTATTAGAAAAATGCAAATCAAAACTATCATGAGATACCACCTCACACCAGTCAGAATGGCCATCATTAATAAGTCCACAAATAACAAATGCTGGAGAGGGTGTGGAGAAAAGGGAACCCTCCTGCACTGTTGGTGGGAATATAAGCTGGTACAACCACTACGGAGAACAGTATGGAGGTAGCTTGTAACACTATACATAGAACTACCATATGACCTAGCAATCCCACTCTTGGGCATATATCTGGACAAAACTTTCCCTAAAAAAGACACATGCACCTCTATGCTTATTACAGCACTCTTCACAATAGCAAAGACATGGAAACAACCCAAATGTTCATCGACAGATGACTGGATTAAGAAGATGTGGTATATATACGCAATGGTGGAATATTTCTCAGCCATAAAAAGAACAAAATAATGCCATTTGCAGCAACATGGATGGACCTAGAGACTCTCATACTGAGTGAAGTCAGTTCGAAAGAGAAAGACAAACACCATATGGTATCATTTATATCTGGAATCTAATATACGGCACAAATGAACCTTTCCACAGAAAAGAAAATCATGGACCTGGAGAAAAGACTGTGGTTGCCAAGGGGGAGGGGGAGGGAGTGGGATGGATTGGGAGTGTGGGGTTAATAGATTTAAATTATTGCTTTTGGAATGGATTAGCCATGTGATCCTGCTGTGTAGCACTGAGAACTATGTCTGGTCACTTATGATGGAGCATGAAAATGTGAGAGAAAAGAATGCATACATGTATGTATAACTAGGTCACCATGCTGTACAGTAGAAAAAAATTGTATTAGGGAAATAACAATAAAAAAATTTAAAAAAAGAAATGAAGCTAGCTATGTATCAGTGCAGAGGGAATGGATGTCAGTATGTTCCAACAGATGGAGAACATGAGCAAACAGAGAGGCATGTGCTGTCCTGGAAAACACAACCCACCAGGGAGAGCAGATGAGGCTAGAGGGTTTGTCAGAGCCAAGTTCAGGAGACGCCAGAATGTGGCCATAAGGTTGCTTGTGTGGACACCTAAAAAGCTATATTCCTTTGCCCTAGAAATTGGTTCTTCAGTGAATGGGCTTTGGGCAAACTGACCCACATCCATGTCAGCACTGGAGCTCCAAGGATGTGTAAAAACAGACATCCCCTTGGCCTACGTGGGGCTCCCATTCTAGTGGAGGCCAAGAAAGACTTGCCTGGGCAAGAGGGAAGGGAAGCACAGAGAAGAGCATGTGCAAAGTCCTGGACTTGAAGGAGGATTGTGAACACTGGAGCGAAGAGAGAACACTGGGTCACTGCATTTGGAGCTGAAGATGCAAGTAGCAGAGTGGCAGAGATGCTGCTGCCAAGAGCCAGGATGCTTGAGTTAAAAAAACAAAAACAGAAACAAAAAACAGCCTCTCTGGTCTGTATTATTAGATGAGTTTGTTTTGTTTTTAATACCAAAACTATGATGTAACAACTTGGGATTTCTGATACCGATACTGTCAACCTGGAATTCAAAAGGCCTTTTTTTTTTTTTTTTTTTAGGGGCACACCCATGGCACATGGGGGTTCCCAAGATAGGGATCAAATCGGAGGTACAGCTGCTGGCCTACACCACAGCCACAGCAACACCAGATCTGAGCCATATCTCCGACTACACCACAGCTCACAGCAACGCCAGATCCTTAACCCACTGAGCAAGGGCAGGGATCAAATCTGCAACCTCATGGTTTCTAGTTGGATTTGTTTCTGCTGCACCATGACAGGAACTCCAAAAAAGGCAGTTTTTTTAAAAAGTATTTTTTGTTTGGTTTGTACCACCTTTGAGAGCTGGAGGAAACAGACATGAATACATCGTTGCCTTTGAGGAACACAGAGTGAGACAGGAGAGACAGCCACATAACAGCCTCACATCACAGGAGGGAGACCCACTCACAGAGGCACGTGGCATGTGCCCTAGGAGGGCTGTGAAATGTCACTGAGGACATGGGGGATACTGGGAGACCTTTGCTCAGGGGACCCTGCTTCAAGGGAGAGAGGCAGCGATCACTTCTTGAAGCCCTAGGATTCCGGATCAGTTGTCCGTTTTATCTCCTCTTGGGCCAAGCTCTTCATTTAGGTAGCTTGTACCATTCACTTAATCCATAAAACAAAGACATAACACGTTCCTACTATTGCTACAGGCTGGCTCTTCACCTCTCAGTTTTCTAGCTGGAAATGACTATTAGGCATTATCAGTCATTCTTGTTAATGGCTAGTGGCAGAAATACCACCCACCTGGAAGCAGGGCTGAAAAACTATCATAAGTAGATTTTCATACCCAAATTAAGGGAGGACTTGACTTTGCAGTGGGGGTGGGGTGGGGGTGGCCTTTTACTTTCACTGACAGTGAGAAGGGTCACCTCTATCCAAATAGAAAAAATAAAAATTAATCACTCTAACTACAGTGGTGGTGACTTGTCCCTGGTAGCTAAGAAAGTGGAGAGTGTGATTGAAAAGGATAATCCACTGATGGGGTTAGACTCAGACGTGGACAGCCAGAGCCACCAACTGCCTGGTCCAGCCTAGACCTTTCTCTTGGAGGGAAGGAATAAAGAAATCACCAGAAATGTCATCATTTGTTAGGGAATATTATTCTCAAATTTGTCAGTCTTGTCATTTCAAAAAAAATTTAAGAAATCAAGCAACTTGAAAGACATTGAATGAATTCTACCTCATCTTTCTGTCATTCGGACTCGGAATTTCTGAGAGGGACATTCCTCTTCATAGATGCTTGTTCTCATGGTGAAACTTAGATGTAGGAGGTGCAGATACTTACATCTACAGGAAGGAGGACTGCTCATTAATCCATTCAATTCGTTCTTTTGAAACCTAAAAATTGGTATTATCCTCAGGAAGAGGGTGAAGATACATTGGCAAACCACACATATTCTGCAACATGGATTTCTTCACTGCAAGTCTGGTATATGTGTCATTCTGGTTCTTATTATGGTACCTTCTACTGTAACTGAAAAGAATTCCTGGATTATATGAAATAAAACAGCCTATGTTGACATAGTGTACATTGTAATGGATGTCGTATCTCATTAATTAGGATGTTAACAAGATAGAAAAATAAAAAACAAAAATGTGATGAAAAAAGTAACCTGTCTAGGACACAGCAAAATATAATTTGTGGCGCCTGAAAACAGGTTCCTCATATGTTTAAATTTTGTAATATCACCAGGAGCCAACATAGCTCCAGTTTAGGAAGAAAATACAAACACTGAGTGTCAGTGACCTGCCCAAGGCTGCCAACAATGCAAATGAGAAGCAGGACAGGAATTCGATTTTATGTCAACCATTGTCTCATTCTGGTACACCAAGAACTAACTTGAACAAGGAAATAAAGACTTTCTTGTTTGGGGTAATTACTAACATTGTTAGGGCTCTACACACGGTCTGATCCAAATCATGATGATCATGATGCTAATAACCATAAATGCTAAAACCCAAGTGAAGCTCAATAGGAAAGACATTCCACGTCAATACAAAGCAGAGGGAAGAAAGGAGGGGGAAGAGTTCGAGGCTTTGGGGAGAATTGGCCGCCACTGGTCAGTCATGATGGTCTCCCACAAATGCCATCATCAACCACTGGCACTCTCAGTACAAATGGGAGAGAAGTCTGAGGTACATAAAATACAAAGGCATTCCTATCTTCCCCAACCTTTTTGCAACTAGATCCACCTTTATGCTGATAAATGACTAAAATTAATGATTAGGAGTTCCCTTGTGGTGCAGCAGGTTAAGGATCTGGCATTGTCACTGGAGCAGCCCAGGATGCTGCTGTGGAGAGGGTCTGGACCCTGGCCTGGGAATGTCCACATGCAGTGGGTGCAGCCAAAAGATAAAAATAAAAATTAGTACAATTAATGACTAGAAGACTAGATGTGATGTTTTAAAAAGAGAATCTAGAAAAAATAGTCTATTCTTTTTTTTTTTTTTCCAGGGCCTAACCCATGGCATATGGAAGTTCCCAGGCTAGGGGTCAAACTAGAGCTGCAGCCATGGAAACTCCAGATCCAAGCTTTATCTGCAACTTACACCACAGCTCACAGCAACACCAGATCCTTAACCCACTGAGTGAGGCCAGGAATCAAACTTGTCTCCTCATGGACACTAGTTGGATTTGTTACTGCTGAGCCATGATGGGAACTCCCCAACTTTATATTCTTTATATACTCACATACAAAAGCAAAAAATTTTCTAATTAGATCCATAAATGGCCAACTTAAACAAATGTGCCCAAATCTTTACTCCTAATCACAGATAAAAATGTGCCAAAACATTTAAAAATTTAATTGAGGGCAAGCAGAAGAGTAACGATGTGAAAGCTATTTTACATTACTCTAGATCATACTTAATTAAACCTGACAGAGTTGTAGGTGTCAGAAATCAAGGTGAAGTACACCAGAGATGCAATGTCTCGAAGCTCCTTGGAAACATTTGAGCTTTCAAAGAGAAGTGTCAATGAAAAAAACCCAACTGTTCTGGCTTCTAATGAATACAGCTTTAACTCTGAAGGTAGGTTTACTGGTAAATACACCCACTCAGGCATGCGTACACACCACACATGCACGCACACACACACACATACACAAACCTTTAAACAATTTGTTTCTGTTGGATTAGTTACCATATCACATTTGAGTCCCCACCTGAATTTTTTTTTTTAAGCTTTTAATAGAGGATGCTTTCTAGAATGTTTTGCCTAGGATAATACTGTTGAGGTTATTAACCAGTTAATAAGAAAATCTACCTCTCAGTTCAATAAAACCAGAGGAACATATGATTCTCTTGGCAGGACTCCAAAACAAACCCAGGGGGTAATTTAACTCTTGGCACATGTTTACAGAATTCATTTATCAGTGAAGAAACTGGGTAATCAGAAAAGGCAGGGCTGAGAAGAGAGCAATACTGACGCACATCTGTTACCTCTCTACCATCAGAAAATGAGAATGCTGCTCTATCCCCAAGAAAAAGCAAATTATGAAGGATTTGAGATCTAATATGAATGTTTAAAATTTTTAATTAAAGTATAGCTGATTTACAAAGATGTGCCTATTTCTGCTGTACAGCAAATGTGACCCAGTCATTCATTTATATATATATATATATATATATATACATATATATATATACACACTTTTTCTTTTTAAAATTTTATTTTCATTATTATTTTTTTGTCTTTTTAGGGCTGCACCCATGGCATATGGAGGTCCCTAGGCTAGGGGTCAAATCAGGGCTATAGCCACTGGCCTATGCCACAACAACAGCAACATGAGATCAGAGCACCATCTGCAACCTACACCCCAGCTCATAGCAATGCCAGATCCTTAACCCACTGAGAAAGGCCAGGGATCAAACCAGCATCCTCATGGATACTAGTCAGATTCGTTTCTGCTGAGCCACAGTAGGAACTCCTCTTTTTCTTATATTATCTTCCATCATGGTCTATCCCAAGAGATTGGATAGAATTATCTGTGCTATAGAGTAGCACCTCATTGCTTATTCATTCTAAATGTAGTAGTTTTCATCTACTAACCCAAAACACTCAGTCCATCCCACTCCCTCCTCCTTCCCAGTTGGCAACCACAAGTCTGTTCTCCATATCTGAGTTTGTTTCTGTTATGTAGATAGGTTCAATTGCGCCATATTTTAGATTCCACATACAAATGATGTCATATGTTATTTGTCCTCTTAATTTGCTTAGTATGATAATCTAGTTGCATTCATGTTGCTGCAAATGGCATCATTTCACTCTTTTTTATGACTGAGTAGCATTTCACTATACATTTGTATTGCATCTTCTGTATTCATTCATCTGTCAATGGACATTTAAGTTGTTTCCATGCTTCAGCTATTTTGAACATAGGGGTGCAGGTATGAACATAGGGGCGCAGGTATCTTTTTGAATTACATTTTGCCTGGATATATACCCAGGAATGGGATTGCTGGATCATACAGTAGTTCCATAGTTTCCTGAGGAACCTCCATATTATTATTACAATCACAGTGCTTGTACCAACTAACATTCACGACATCAGTATAGGAGGGTTCCCCTTTCTCCATACCCTCTCCAGCATTTGCAGACTTACTCACAATGGCCATTGTGACCTATGTGAGTGGTACCTCATTGTAGTTTTGATTTGCATTTCTCTAATAATTAGTGATGTTGAGCATCTCTTCATGTGCCTACTGGCTATCTATATATCCTCTTCGGAGAAATGTCTGTTTAGGTCTTCTGCCAATTTTACCATTGGGTTGTTTGTTTGTTGTTGATGTTGCATTGTAAGAGATGTTTGTATATTCTGGAGATTAAGCCCTTATCAGCTGCAGCATTTGCAGCTATTTTCTCCCATTCAGTAGGTGGTCTTTTCTTTTCTTTTAATGGTTTCCTTTGCTGTGCAAAAGCCTGTAAATTTGATTAGATTCCATTGGTTTATTGCTGTTTTTATTTCTACTGCTTTGGAAGACTAACATAAGAAAACATTTGTAAGGTTGACAACAGAGAATGTTCTGCCTATGTTCTCTTCTAGGAGTTTAATGTTGTCTTATGTTTAAATCTTTAAGCCTCTGAGTTTATTTCTGTGCATGGTGTGAGGGTGTGTTCTAGTTTCATTGATTTACATGCAGCCATCCAGTTTTCCCAGCACCACCTACTGAAGAGACTATCTTTTTTTATTACTCAGTGAATTTTATTACATTTATAGTTGTATAACACAAATAAATTTTATAGCATTTCCATCCCAAATCCTCAGTGCCTCCCCCCACCCCCAACCTGTCTCATTTGGAAACAATAAGTTTTTCAAAGTCTGTGAATTAGTAGTATCTGTTCTGCAAAGAAGTTCAGTCTGTCCTTTTTTCAGATTCCATGTCAGTGAAAGCATTCGATGTTGGTGTCTCATTGTCTGACTTCGCTTAGCATGATAATTTCTAGGTTCATCCACGTTGCTAGAAATGCCAGTATTCATTTCCTTTTAATGGCTGAGTACTATTCCATCGTGTACATGTACCACATCTTCTTGATCCAACTCCTCTGTCAATGGACATTTAGGTTGCTTCCATGTCTTGGCTATTGAAAAGAGGGCTGCAATGAACATGTGTCTTTGCGAGTCATGGCTTTCTCTGGATAGATGCCCAGGAGTGGGATTGCTGAATCAAATGGGAGTTCTAGTTTCAGTTTTCTGAGGAATCTCCATACTGTTTTCCACAGTGGTTGCACCAATTTACAATCCCACCAACAGTGTACTAGGGTTCCCTTTTCTCCACACCCTCTCCAGCACTTTTTCTTTGTAGACTTTTTGATGATGGCCATTCAGGCTGGTGAAAGGTGGTACCTCATCGTGGTTTTGATTTGCATTTCTCTAATAATGAGTGATGCTGAACATCTTTTCATGTGTTTTTTGGCCATCTGTATGTCTTCTTTGGAGAACTGTCTGTCTAGATCTTCTGCCCATTTTTAATGGGGTTGTTTGTTTTTTTGGTATGGAGCTGCAGAAGGTGTTTATAAATTTTGGAGATGAATCCCTTGTCAGTCGATTCACTTGCAAGTATTTTCTCCAACTCTGTGGGTTGTCTTTTCATTTTGTTTAGGCTTTCCTTTGCTGAGCAGAAACTTGGAAGTTTAATTAAGTCCCATTTGTTTATTTTTGTTTTTACTGTCATTACTCTAGGAGATGGATCTGAGAAGCTGTTGCTGTGGTTTATGTCAGAGAGTGTTTGGCCTATGTTTTCCTGTAAGAGTTTTATGGGATCTGGTCTTACATTTAGGTTTTTAATCCATTTTGAGTTTATTTTGTGTATGGTGTTAGGGAGTGTTCTAATTTCATTCTTTAACATGTGGTTTTCCCAGTACCACTTACTGAACAGGCTATCTTTTTTCCATTGTATATTCCTGTATCCCTCCTTTGTCATAGATGAGTTGGCTGTAGGTGTATGGGTTGAATTCTGGGCTTTCTATCCTGTTCCACTGATCTATATTTCTGTCTGCATGCCAGTACCATATGGTTTTGATGACTGTTGCTTTGTAGTATAGCCTGAAGTCCTCCAGCTCCATTTTTCTTTTTCAGGATGTCTTTGGTTATTCTGGGTCTTTTGGGCTTCCAAACAAACTTTACAATATTTTGTTCTAGTCCTGTGAAAAATGTCCTTGGTAATTTGATAGGGATTGCATTGACTCTGTAGATTTCCTTGGGTAGTATAGTATAATATTGACTCTTCCAATCCAAGAGCATGGTATGCCTTTCTATGTATTTATGTGATCTTTTATTTCTTTCATCAGCATCTTATAGTTTTCAGAGTACAGGTCTTTTGTCTCTTTAGGTAGGTTTATTCCTAAGTATTTTATTCCTTTTGATGCTATGGTAAATGGGATTGTTTCCCTAATTTCTCTTTCTCATCTTTTGTTGTTAGTACATAGAAATGCAGTCAATTTCTGTGTATTAATTTTGTATCCTGTGACTTTGCCAAATTCATTGATGAGCGCTAACAGTTTTCTGGTAGAATCTTTAGGATTCTCTAGGTATAGTATCATGTCATTTGCAGATAGTGATAGTTTTACTTCTTCCTTTCCAATTTGGATTCCTTTTATCTCTTTTATTTCTCTGATTGCCGTGGCTTGGACTTCCAAAACTATGTTGAGTAGTACTGGCAAGAGCGGACATCCTTGTCGTCTTCCTGATCTCAGCAGGAATTCTTTCAGCTTTTCAACATCAAAATGATGTTAGCTCTGGGTTTGTCATATGTGGCCTTTATTATGTTGAGGTAGTTTCCCTCTATGCCCACTTTCTGAAGGGTTTTTATCAGAAATGGGTGTTGCATTTTGTCAAAGGCTTTTTCTGCTTCTATTGAGAGGATCATATGGTTTTTATTCCTCAGTTTCTTAATGTGCTGTATCACACTGATTAATCTGCAGCTATTGAAGAACTCTTGCATCCCTGTGATAAGTCCCACTTTATCATGATGTACAATCCTTTTAATGTATTGTTGGATTTGGTTTGCTTGTATCTTGTTGAGAATTTTTGCGCCTATGTTCCTCCATGAAATTGGCCTGTAATTTTCTTTTTTTGTGGTATCTTTATCTGATTTTGGTATCAGGGTAATGGTGGCCTCATAGAATGAGTTTGGGAGTGTTCCTTCCTCTGCAATTTTTTGGAATAGTTTCAGAAGGATGGTGTTATTTCTTCTCTAAATGTTTGATAGGATTTGCCTGTTAAGCCATCTGGTTCTGGACTTTTGTTTGTTGGAAGTTTTTTATTTTTTTTTATTTTTTATTTTTTTTGTCTTTTTGCCATTTCTTGGGCTGCTCCCACGGCATATGGAGTTTCCCAGGCTAGGGGTCCAATTGGAGCTGTAGCTGCCAGCCTACACCAGAGCCACAGCAACGTGGGATCCAAGCTGCGTCTGCGACCTACACCACAGCTCATGGCAACGCTGGATCGTTAACCCACTGAGCAAGGGCAGGGACCGAACCCACAACCTCATGGTTCCTAGTCGGATTCGTTAACCACTGTGCCATGACGGGAACTCTACTCCAGCTTTCTTTTGATTCCCATTTGCATGGAATATTTTCTCCCATCCTTTCACTTTCAATTTGTATGTGTCCCTAGAAGTGAAGTGGGTCTCTTGAGGACAGCATATATATGGATTTTGTTTTTGTATCCATTCAGCCAGTCTATGTCTTTTGGTTGGGGCATTTCATCCATTTATATATATATTTTTTTGTCTTTTTGCCATTTCTTGGGCCACTCCCATGACATATGGAGGTTCCCAGGCTAGGGATCTAATCAGAGCCATAGCCGTCAGCCTACGCCAGAGCCAAAGCAACGCTGGATCCGAGCCAAGTCTGCAACCTACACCACAGCTCACAGCAATGCCGGATCCTTAACCCACTGAGCAAGGCCAGGTATTGAACCCTCAACTTCATGGTTCCTAGTCAGATTCGTTAACCACTGAGCCATAACGGGAACTCCTGTCCATTTACATTTAAGTTAATTATTGATATGTATATTCTTACTGCCATTTTATTAATTGCTTTGGATTTGTTTTTGCTGCTCTTTTTTCTTCCCTTCTTCTCTTATTCTCTCCCCTTATGGTTTGATGACTATCTTTAGTGTTGTATTTGAGTTGATTTTTCTTGTTTGTGTGTGTATCAGTTGTAGATTTTTGGTTTGCAGTTGCCCTGAAGTTTTGATACACACACACACACACACACACACACACACACATATATATATCTCACATTAAGTTGTTGGTCTCTTAATTGCAAGTTCATCTCCAGTGTCCAGCATTTGTACCCTCCTCTTCTCATGATTTCTGATTTTGGCTGCATAATTATGCATAGATGATTTCCTTTCTTTAATTTATATATGCCTTATCATTTGTGGTATTGTTTCTAGTTGTGGCCTTTTCTTTTCTGCCTAGAGAAGTTCCTTTAGTATTTGTTGTAAAGCTGGTTTAGTGTTGCTGAATTCTCTTAGCTTTTGTTTATCTGTTAAGCTTTTGATTTCTCCTTCGAATCTGAATTAGAGCCTTGCTGGGTGAAGTAATCTTGGTTGGAGGTTTTTTCCTTTCATCATGTTAAGTATATTGTGCCACTCCCTTCTGGCCTGCAGAGTTTCTGCTGAAAAATCTGCTGATAACCTTATCAGGGTTCCTTTGTATGTTATTTGCTTCTTTTCCCTAGCTGCTTTCAAGATTTTCTCTTTGTCTTTAATTTTGGTCACTTTGATTAATATGTGTCGAGGTGTTCCTCCTTGAGTTTATTTTATATGGCACTCATTGTACTTTCTAGATTTAAGTGAGTGGTTCCTTTCCCATTTTAGGGAAGTTTTCAGCTATTATCTCTTCAAATATTTTTTCTGTCCCTTTCTCTCTCTCTTCTTCTTCTGGCACCCCTATAATATGGATGTTGGTGTGTTTAACATTGTCCCAGAGTTCTCTGAGACATTCTTCATTTCTTTTCAATCTTTTTTCTTTTCTGTTCCACATCAGTGATTTCCACTAATCTGTCCTCCACTTTGCTTATTCGTCCTTTTGTCTCCTGTATTCTGATTGGTTGCTTCTAATAAGTTTTTTATTTCAGTTATTATATTTTGCATCTCTGCTTGCTTAGGTTTTAAGTCTTGTATTTCTTTGCTCAATGTTTGCTGTAAATTATCAATCTTTGCCTCCAGTTTATCTCCAATGTCTTGCATCATCTTCAGCATCATCAGTCTAAAGTCTTTTTCCTGGAGGCTGAGAATCTCCAGATGACTTAGCTGTTTTTCTGGGGTTTTTTTTTCTAGCTCCTTTATCTGAGTTATGGTTCTCTGCCTTTTCATTTTTATAGGTGTTTTGTGTAGTCTCCTTTTTGCAGACAATAGAGTTGTAGCCTCTCTTACTTCTGACATCTGCCCCCCTTGTGGCTGAAGTTGGTATGGGGGCTTGCTGTAGGCTTTCTGATGGGAGGGACTGGTCCCTTTCCACTGGCAGGTGGGGCTGATTCCTATCCCTCTGATGGGTGAGGCTTTGTCTCTGGGTGCATGCCTCGGGGGCGCAGTCTTTAGGCAGCCTGTTTACTGATAGATGGGGCTGTGATCCCACCTGGATTACTGTTTGTTCTAGGGCTTCTCAGTGCTGATGTGTGGGGCCAGATTTTCCCAAAATGGCCACCTCCAGTAAAACACACACTGATGAATATTCTCCAGAGCTTTGCCTCCAATGTCCTTCCCCCACAATGAGCCACAGTCACCTCTGTTTTTCCAGGAGATTCTCCAAGAACTGCAGTCAGGTCTGATCTAGATTCCTATGGTGCCTCTGCTTTGCCCTGGGACCCAGTGCACATGAAAACCTGTGTGTGCCTTTCAAGAATTGGGTCTCCATTTCTCCCAGTCCTGTGGAGCTCCTGCACCTAAGCCCCACTGGCCTTCAGTGCCAGATGCTCTGGGGGCTCTTTCTCCCAATGCCAGATCCCTAGGCATGGGGATTTGACATGGAGCTCAGAATTCACACTCCTGTAGGCTAGTCTCTGATACAGTTACTTTCCAGTCTGTGGGCATCCCACCCGGCAGGTATGGGGCTGCTTATACCATGTAATTGCCCCTTCTACCTTTTGACATGGCCTTCTCTTTGCCTTCTGGAATAGGATATCTTTTTGAAAATTTCCAGTCCATTTGGTTGAAGGTTGTTCAGCATTTGGTTGTAATTTTGTGGTTTTTATGAGAGAAGTTGAGCTCCAGTCCTTCTATTCCACCATCTTAATCCCCTGAAGAGACTATCTTCTTCCCATTTCATATTCTTGCCTCCTTTGTCAAAGACTGACTGTAAGTGTCTGGGTCCTCTCTTATGTTCCATTGGGCCATATGTTTGTTTTTGTATCAGTACCACACTGTCTCAATTACTGTAGCTTTGTAATATTGTCCGAAGACTGGAAGAGGTATGCCTCCAGCTTGTTTTTTTTTTTCCTCAAGATTGCTTTGGCAATTATGGGCCTTTTGTGGTTCCATAAAAATTTTTGGATTATTCATTCTAGTTCTGCAGTAAAGGTAATGGGTAAATTGATAGAGATCACATTAAATCTGTAGATTGCTTTGGATAGTATGGCAATTTTAATATTAATTCTCCCAATCCAGGAGCATGGGACATCTTTCCATTTCTTTGAATCCTCTTTAATTTCCTTCAGGAATTTTATAGTTCTCAGTGATTAAGTCTTTCACCTCCTTGGCCAGGTTTATTCCTAGGTATTTTTTTTTGGGGGGGGGGGGAAGTGATCTTAAATGGTATTGCATTTTCATATTCCTTTTCTAGTATTTCATTGTTAGTATACAAAAATGTAACCAATTTCTTAATGCTAATCTTGTATCCTGCTACTTTGCTGAGTTTGTTTATCAGATCAGGTATATTTTGTGTGGAGTTCTTAAGGTTTTCTATATACATGTCATCTGTATATAGAGACAATTTTACCTCTTCTCTTCCAATTTTGATACCTTTTATTACTTTTTTCCCCCAATTGCTGTGGCCAGGACTTCCAATATCATGTTGGATAAAAGTGGTGAGAGTGGGCATCCTTGTCTTATTTCAGATTTTATTGGGAAGACTTCCAGCTTTTCTCCATTGAGTATTTTTCATAAATGGCTTTTATTGTATTGAGATATGTTCCCTCTATACCCACTTTAGATCTAATATGAATTTTACTTGCATCACTGAGGATGATTCTGGCTTTTCTTAAAGAGTTTTGAATTGCGAGGGTGTTTCACACATTTCCTTATAGTTTGAGATAGCAACAAAGTTGGGTAGAATTTAAAAGATTCAAGGCAAATATTTCACATATGTTATATGGATCGATAGATGTTCACATAGACTGATGGTCACACTAGTTCTTGGATTGTTTGTGACTTTGTGAGATTTTCCCTTTTCACTAGTTTTTAAAAAGCATTTATTTGCATGTGGTAAGTTCATACCTAGCACAGAGTAAGGGAGGAAATGAATATTTCAAAGTCAAATCAATCTCATTACTTAGCACTGGCCCCAAACTTTCTTCATCTCCCAAGCTAGGCTTAAAGAGTAGTGGGTGGTCAGACTTACTTGTGGTGGTGATTAAGAAGAAAAAACAGTTTCTTTCTCATTTTCATCCTATTTTTCCTCATTTTATAAACTCTCATATTTCAAGCTCTGATTAAACAACTTTCATGCTAAGGTCAATGTTGATTAATCAGAGAACAAGGGTGATAAATGGAAAAAGTCCAGCCTAGGATTTTGGTGAAGAATTTATTGTTACTGTGACACTCACTAGAACTTCAAGTTCTTAGTAAGGAGAAAAATGTACCACCCAATTTTTAACAACCAATAATACATAGGAAGAAAGAGCCTGAGTTTAACAGGTACCAGAGAACCAGAAACCCTGGACTACAGCCATAGTCTGAATATTGGCTGCCCTGATCCCAGAGGCTCATGCAGAATCTGATTTTTCAAACTGGATGAGGAAGTGGGACTGAAAAATATATTTTAACAGGGTTTTTAAAGTTAGGAAATAAGAGGGTCTGAACATACATCAAGCTCTGAGAAACTTCAATATAGAGGCACATAAATTAACTATTTTTACCTAACCGTGCCCGATTTCCTGACATGCATTTTTAACAGACTCTTCTGGAACTTTAGCCTCTTCCTTTCTGAGAATGAAAAGTTAAGCTGGAAGAGTTATATATACATAGATATGAGACATAACCAAAGCTCTTTTTTGGTGTTAGAAAATGTTTTCTCCTATGATCCTGCCCCCTAAATTCTAGACTTTATTGCTTAAATGTGAAGTTGGATATTTGATGTTTAAGTCTTATACCTAGTGAATTACCATCTCAATAAATAAAACTACCTATTAATGATGAGTGAACATATATAACCATTCAATTTCCTAATGTACATCTCTATTTACAAAATGAAATTATAAGGTATTTTTATTATAAACAATATCTTTCTTTGGGCATGTTACCAACATAACCTGCATCCCTGATTCTTTACTGGTCAAAAAGGAATGATAACTTCCAGGTCTGAAGAGCAGGAAAAAGAAGTTGAGAAGGTCCAGTAATGTGACCTGCACCTCCCTCCCATCCCTGGAAGTTCTCAGCATGATCCTGTTCTAGGATCCCTGTGAAAACTCAAAGAAAGCAAACATAGAATCCACCCTGAATTCAAAAATGTCACCTGGAGATGCTGCCAAGGGTACTATCACCTCCTCTCGCCAACATCACCACCCTCTAAGCCCCCAACACTGCTGAACAAAAAAAATATCCCTAATGCTGACCACTCAACTTACCTTTGGATGGAGATTAATTAGGTATTCCATGGAAGAGATTACCAGCAGTATCCCTCTCCTCTATGGAAGTTGACAGAAAAGTAGAATCTGAAATGAATGCCTCCAGATAATTTTCAGATACATACATCAGTGGTTCTCAAACTTGGCTGCCTAATCAGAATCACCTGGGAAGCTTCTAAAAGCCAACCAAAAAGCTCAGACTGATTTCCAAGAATTCTTCACTCAGGCTCTCTGGGACTGGTACCCCAGGCATCTACAGAAAAGCCTCCCAGGAGATTTCAATGTGGAGTCAAGACTGAAGACCAATGTTTGGCATGTTCCCGATAACCAGAAGTTGGGGGTGGTAGCATTCCAGGGGCTGAAACCTAAGACACTGCAGGGGACTGAGGACAAAGACATCTGTTTAGCTAAATGTAAGACCTGAAAACCTCAAAACAAAATGAACAGAGGCTTTGTGAATCAATTAAACACCCCAAATTCAGCTTTTCAAGAGCTGTGGTTGGCTAGAGAGCCCTAGCCCACTGCCTCAACTGTGACTTGGAATTAAGTAGAAAATTCTAGGAAAGGAGTAAGATGCTTTTTGAAGGGAATGTCAGACCTCACACATCTAGACACACTGAATTCCATATTAAGTACTGGATTGGAATGGCAGGCAAAATACTTCTCTTTACTGTTTAATGGTTAAGTCTCCTTTTTTAAGATGTTGTTTTTGTTTTTATGATGAGCCCTTGCAACTAAATGTGTGTAACTTACATGCAAGTATGATGCGGAGTTCCTGTCGTTGCTCAGTGGTTAGTGGGTTAGCTAGCATCCATGAGGATGTGGGCTCCATCTCTGGCCTTGCTCAGTGGGTTAAGGATCCAGCATTGCCGTGAGCTGTGGTGTAGGTCACAGACTTGGCTTGGATCCCGTGTTGCCATGCCTCTGGTGTAGGCCAGTGGCTATAGCTCTGATTGGACCCCTAGCTTGGGAACCACCATATGCCATAGGTGCAGCCCTAAAAGACAAAAAGACCAAAAAAAAAAAAAATGTGACCCCAGGGCAGTGAAGAAGCTGGGGTCAGCTACCAAAGGAACTGATAGATTTTGCTATTTTTTTCTAGAGATCCTTGAATATAGAACCAAACATCTTTGAAAAGTCAGGTGGGGCTGTCCTTTGCCCGTGGGAAATTCTGATCTAAATCATCCAGAATCATCCAAGTAGATTCTGCAGAACCTTTAAGTGGATTTCCTTCATAAAATATAGGCCTAGCAGGAGAATTTCTAAAAGTTGGAGAAGCTACAAACAGTAAAATATATGAAGGTTTTCCATAATATCACCACTAGAAAAAATAAGTTATAAGCTATTATACATAAGTTATAAGAATTCAAATTCAGGAATCCTGACAGTGAGCAAACGCCTTTGTAATATTTATTCAAGAAGCCATAAATTCTAATATGTGCTCCTATGACACTTGAGAGACATTCATAAAAATAAAAGCTTATCAACAGAGTGAGCAAATACATATGAATCATTCCTGTTAAAAAAGGCAGACAATGTATATTAAAAAAATATTCAGGGCTAAATATTAATTGAAAAAACATGTTGACTAAAAACCGAATGCTACACTAAATTTCTAATAAATTTTCTTTGAAAAGAAGTCTGTCAAGCAATAGGCAGAGACTTTCAACAACCTGGCTGAGCAACAATCTTGATAATATTTTAAAATAAAACCCTCTGAAATCACAAATTTCCTTCTACATACTTTTAAGAAAGTGTTTTTATCCCTGAAAAAAAATCAAATAATGGAAATAAATATTCATCAATAAGAAATGAGGGATTGCATGACTAAAAAGAAAAGTTAATAAGGTTTGTTAACTGATTGACTGTTTTAAATAAAGCAATAGTTTTTTAAAGAAAACATAGATCATGCTTCTTAAGTAATTACTTAAACTCCTAGAGCACTAGCACTGGTCATTTTATCTTTTTATGACCTAAGAAGGGTACTTTGTTAGTGTTTCACATTTGGAATCAGAACTAGTCCACAGAGAAAATTACTCAGAAAACAATAAAGAAAAGCATCAGAAAGACCTGAATGAATAACAGAAGAAACAATGAATCCATTTTTGGCCTTTGAACTTGCCCCAGTAATAACCTTCAATTTCTCCAGTGTCATTTAATCTGCAAAGCACTTCCTTTTGCTCATGTTGACTTATGTAGCAGACAGAGCAGGTGTTGTCTGCATTTGACAGATGAGGAAATGCAAGACCAGAGAGGTTACATGGCTTCCCCTAGAACTGAGTCAGCAAACTCCAGCCCATGGACTAAATCCACTCTTGGCCTGCTTTTGTTTGGCCCGCGAGTTAAGAATAGTTTTCACATTTTGCAAAAAAGAGTTCATAAGCAAGCCTCACGCATTCATTTATGCACTGCCCATGCCTGGTTTTCCACAACAGCAGAGCCGAATGGTTGCAACAGAGACTTATGGCCCTCAAAGCCAAAAAAGTATTTACTCTCTGGGCATTAATAGAAAAAGGTTGCAGGCTCCTGCCTGAGATCCAAAGTGGAGCCATAAGCAGAGCCTAGCTTTGGGGGAACCAATCCAGTGATCTTTCCACCCACCCTTTGGCCTCTCCTTAAGCCACTTGGATATGTGGTGCACCCCTATCCCCTAGGGGTAAGGGGAAGTTTATGAAGCATGGATGCAGGTACTTGAAATAGAGAGGAGGCATTAAGAATGGAGACAGAGGTACAATTGACTAATTTCCTAGTTTCGCAGCCTGTAAGAGACAAATTCTGCTCCAAGAGGAACTATACCTAGGGTCTCACCCATACCTGATTTAGAGGAGTTAAATGATGAGATTGGGGAACTTTTGAGTTAATATTTAGATTAGATTTGAGACTTAGAGTTGATGCTAGAATGGGTTAAGACGTTTTAGGGATATTGCAATAAGGGGAATGTATTTTGCTGAGGGGTTGGACATTAATGGGGGCAGGGGGCAGACTGTACTGGGTTGAACAGTGTTGACTGAAATGCATGAAAACCCCAAACCTCAGAAAGTAACTTTATTGGGAAATAGGGTCTTTGTAGATGTGATAAGCTATGATGAGGTCATGCTGGATTAGGATAAGCCTTCCTCATAGGAAGAGAGAGATCTGGACACAGAGAGGAGAAGGTCATGTGAGCACAGATACACACAGAGGGAAACTCTACATAAAGACATACCCAGGGAGGGATGGAAGGCTCTACAAGACAGAGAACACCAAGGATTGCCAACAAACACAGAAGCCAGGAGAGCAGCATGGAACAGGGCTCCCCACCACCCGAACCTCCAGGTAGAACCAATCATCTTGATGTCAGACTTCCAGCCACCAGAACTGTGAAACTGGGGTAAGCCCCCCAGCTTGAAGTATCTTGTTATGGCAACTGTAGGAAACTAACACAGATTAGCAGGCAAGTGGACATGGCCCACCCGAATTCCTACCCAGAGCAAAGGAGAAAGTGGTGGAATGTCAAGCCCCATAAAGCCTTTCTGTTTGAAATACAAACACAGAGAACCTCTAGAAGACCTTGAGGGAGAAGGAAACAAAACAAAACCCCAGAAACCTCGATTACTAAGTCTGACCAGGTTTTTACAAACACATGTTGCCAAGGTAAGCAGAAGGCTTGTACTTGAGGCTTTCTTCGCAATAGGTCTTTTTATAAACCCATCCCTACATTCCAAGCTTTCTCCAGTCACCCCATTATGACTAGGAAACAGAATGCCTTTTACAAAGGAGGAAAGAGATTAACTAAAATCACTGGAATGATGTTCCTGACATACCCTGTCTTAAATTTCCAAAGACGAAACAAACCTGAATTTCCAAAGTTGGCCTAATTTTCAAAATACTTTGTATAGGGTGTTTTTGTTTTTTTGTTTTTTTGTTTTTTTTTTAATTGCACACATTCAGGAAGATAGAAGGCCTGTACTCAAAAACCAATGCATAAAAGCATCAGCAGTCACTTGTAGAATCTCCTAATGGCTCAGTAGTCCTCTCTCATATTACTTGGCACCAGATAAACTAAAGACTAATTCCCACCACTACCACTCCCCAGCCCCCGCACATGCACGCACGCACCCGCACGCGCGCACACACACACGTTTCAACCTAACACTGTTGAAAGTTGAAACTGTGAGCAAGATATATTCCTTAATTTCCTCAAGACTGCAAGGAACTAGTGGTAAAAACATGAGGTTGCAGCACATTATAAAGGTGCATCTAAAATTTGGCAATGTTGTGTTTTTCTAGGTAATCCAGTCACTGAGTAATAAAAAAATTTGATTTGATTGCTTTGGAGGTCTTTGCATATCACATTTATGAAAACAGATGCCACAACTTGTGATGAAGGCACAAGTTGCCTTGTGGACTACAAAGTTGCCTTTGTAGTCCACATCCAATTCTTACATTTGAGCAGCTAAATTCTTTTCCATCAATTTACAAGAGGCCCATCTTAGACGAATTTTTTCTCTGCATCATCATGTCTTGTTATAACTTGGTATCAATTATTTAAAATAAACTATCATCTAGATGGTTCTTAATGAGTTCAGACATAGCATTTTTCTGGATTTACATTCCAATACACAATAAAACATTTTATTTGCCTTCTTCTCCAGCTTTCCTGCCTCCTTTGGTCTTCAACAGGTGAGTATTTTAAATAATCGTGGTGATAGGAAAACAAATGGCAACCTGATACCATTACTTTATGAGAGTCTGTTGCTAGTTGCGACATGAGCATTACCCTTCAAAAAGTATCACTTAGCTCCTAAGAAGGGCTAGCTCCCCAAACAAACAAAACCCACTGACCTCTTTGAGTAGCCTGCAGGGCCTCTAGGAAAATATTTCTTTTTTCTTTTTTTCTTTTTTAGTCACCCCACAGCATATGGAGTTGCCAGGTTAGGGATTAGATCCAAGCTGCAGTTGTGACCTATGCCACAGCTATGACAATGCGGGATCTTTTAACCCACTGTGCAGGGCTGGGGATTGACCCTGGTGCCCTAGCCCTACAGAGACACCACTGATCCCATCATGCCACAGTGGGAACTCCAGAAACTTTTCTTAAGACTGGAAATTGTTAAAAAGTTGACTATTAACCCGAGATCTCCATTGTACCAATGAAGAAATTAATAAGGTATTTTATTTTAGCTGAAAGAGGAAATGTACATATCGGTCTTCCTAATCTCAGCACCTGAAAAAGGCCGCCAAAAAGACTACCCACGTTTATGACATGCAGCACACTGGGTAGCACCATACTACTGCTGTGCTAGACCATCTGCAGGACTAAGACTGCAGTGCTGTTACCAAATTCATGACACTCCGCCAGAGCATCTCTACTCCGAGTCAGAGCCCAAGAGCTTCTTCTGGCCTCTGATGGAGGCTCTCAGTAACTGTTTTGGTTCAGAGACATAGGCTAACCAGAGGAGGAAAGCATGCATTCACAAAAGGGTCCATCACTCTCCAGCACATTACCTTATTCTGCTCACACACGTACTGTATCCTCAGGGTGTCCATGGCTCTGATCATGGCTTGCATGGCAGTGAATATGTTTTGATAAACCAGCTTCGTGAACCCCTTTCTGTCTTCGTCACTGTAACCAGACCCATGGATAATTCTCATTTGCTTGATAAAGGTGCTTTTGCCACTTTCACCGGTTCCTAACGAGACAAAACAAGTGAAAAACACAGTCAGCAGTCTTTTAAAGGAGGATGCTGAGAAAGAAAGGGTTTCCTGGCAGTGTTGGTCAATATCAGGATTAATAAGTTGATGGGGTGGACTTGGAAAGAGCCTGCTGGATGCTTACACAATGTAGGCTGCAGGGGAGTAATATCCTAAAACCCTGGGCAGAGGAGTCCCCCCCCCCCCACACACACACAATTTATTAAGGTCACATGAGTGTCTGTGTTACTAGGGGTAATCCTAAACACCAGCTCTTGTGACTAACACAGTTTAGGCTCCAGGGAACTGCTCCCCAACACCCCTTGCCTTAGGACCCCAAAACAACTGGCAACCATGACTGAAAGCCCCAAACACGTGAGGGTTTTCCCAATGCTAACACCAGCCATGGAGGTGATGGGGCTGCTTCAAAATTCAGGGAGGGGGAGTTCCCATCATGGCTCAGCCGGAACAAACTTGACTAGTATCTATGAGGCTACGGGTTTGATCCCTGGCCTCCCTCAGTGGATTAAGGATCCAGCTTTGCCATGAGCTCTGGTGCAGGTCACAGACGTGGCTCAGATCCCATGTTGCTGTGGCTGTGGTTTAGGGTAGCAGCTAGAGCTCTGATTCAGCCCCTGGGTTGAACTTCCATATCCCATGGGTGTGGCCCTGAAAAGATTTATCTTATCAAACAAACAAAAAAGAATTCAGAGAGGGGCTGAGGGGCAGAAATTCCTGGATAAGAGAAAAGGCTGACTGACAAACATCATATGATATCAGTTATACACAGAATCTAAAAAAAGGATATAAATGAACCTATTTGCAGAACAGAAACAGACTCCCAAACTTTGAAAAACTTATGGTTATCAAAGGGGATGGGGCAGGGGGGTGGGGGGTGGACTGGGGATTTGGGATTGGCATATGCACACTGAGGTATACGGAATGATTGCCCAACAAGGACCTGCCGTACAGCACAGGGAACTCTATCCAATATTCTGTGATAATTTATGTGAGAAAAGAATCCAAAAGAAAATGGATATGTGTATATACATGACTGAGTTATTTTGTTGTACAGCAGAAATTATCACAACCTTGTAAATCAACTATATTTCAAAAAAAAACTCTAAAAAATGAAATAAAGAGAAAAGTCTATTGAACTTGTCAATTCCTTCCTTCCAGATACATAAATACATGGTGAATGGTGCTTGCATGATGAAGTACCATTTCTTGTTGCACCAAATGCCTATATTCCTCCCCCTCCTCATATTCCAATTTATAGTTCAGGAGCTCCTCCAAACTCACGGTACTCACCCAGCGTTTACAGTGTCACATCATCCTTATTTTCTTAAATTTGTGTAGAGGTCAAGCCAATATGTGAAACATGAGTCAGGGCTTTACATTAATATTAGATAGAGATAATGCTTGATCAGATAGGAAGAGTTGCAGTTTTTGAGAGAGACTCGTGTGAGGGAATGAAAATATTTTCTAATATTTTTATGATAAAGATAATCTATTTTATGAGATGCCATTACCATGTCTGGAACATTATGTATTTATAGTTCATTTTCAAATCAAATAAGGCTCTAAAAAGTTTTTTTTTTAAACAATTCAGTTGATGTTCCCTCAGCAGGACAAACTTTCTTCGAATTGGAATTAATGAAAAATAATCTCAAAACTAAAATGACTCAAAAAACTTGGATAGTTCAAGTGGGTTAATTCTATATTTACAAATTATATTTCAATATACCTGTTACAAAAAAAGGAAGTCATCTAACTCAGTTCAATCAAAACTTATATGAAAATCTTAAAACAATACAGTGATTTTGCTATAAAGAAGGCCAAAAACAAAAAAAAAATGGGAAGTGATTAATTATAAAATCTTTATATTATTACTCATCCACACATCATTGACCCCACAGAATCTCCAGATAGTGCAGTTGCAGTTAAATCCAATCATCTTTGATATTTTGTTGAGGCTTAGTCATATGAAAACCATAGTTGGACACATCTTTTCTGACATTTGAGTTATAAAAAGTGTTTGCCATGGTAAGAGGATAGGATATATTGATAACAGTTTGTTAGCTTAATTGTAGCCTATAACTTCTTAGACTTATGGGATGTAGGTCTCCATCTGTACTCTCGCCAGGGCCTTGCAAACATCAGGCCCCTGAGAAAGGTCGAGGGGACTCATTCAATTTTCCATTTGGACAATTGAGACAATTTTCAGCATTTAATAAGATCTTTCCTTGTAAGAAAAAAATAAAATGTGCTTTCAGGTTGATCTTTTCAAAACACAAACCTATTTTTCTATCTGTTCTCCCTTCCTCAGCTCAAAACCCTCAATGGCGCCCCCTCACCTCAGGAAGAAAGACCAAACTCCTTACTGTGGCCAAAAAGGCCATGTGGCCTGGCCTCTCCACTGTCACCAGCCTCCTCTCACAACACACTTTCTTCCATTCTCTACATTTCCAGCTCTGGCTCACGCTTTGCACCATCCTGGGATGGTCTTCCTTCATCCCACTCACCATTGGTCTTGGCCTGGCCTGGCCTCCCTGACAAGTTTCAGTCCTTGCACTCTAGGTTCTGAGGGTACCATGAACTTCTCTTTGGAGCATCTGTCCCAGCTGCACTTTTGCCCATTAATGCCATTCTCACTTTGACATATGTCTCCCCTACGAGCCTGGATGTTTCATAAGAGGAAGCAGGGGCTATGTTTGCTTTTAATCACATACTCACCTTGGGCCAGGTGTAAACCTTACACTTGGCACATGCTCAATAAGCTTGTTTAAAATTGTGGTAAAAGACACAAAAAATTTACCATATTCATTTTTCGTAAGTGTACAGTTCAGAAATGTTAAGTATATTCGAATCATTGCGCAACCAGAACCCTTTTCATCCCACAGAACTGAAACTCCATACCCATGACCCTCCAGCCCCTGGAAGCCACCTTTTCACTTTCTGTGTCTAGAAATGTGAATATTCTAGATGCCTCATATAAGTGGAATCACATAGTATTTGTCTTTTTGTGACTGGTTTATTTCACTTAGCATAACATCCACAAGGTTCGTTCATGTTATAGTCTGGGATAGGATTTCTTTCCTTTTTAAAGCTTGAATAATATTCCAGTATTTTTGAATACATAATAGTGATAAGGAATTCACCCAGTCTCAACTACCTGCACTATCTACAAATAGGAAAATAGGGTTGGCCATTCGCTCTCAACCGCTCAGGGTGGTATGAGGGCAGCATTGACCTCAACCATGGAAGGAGAAGTCACACAAGTGGCCAGCCAGAAGGCTTGTCCTGATTCTTTGTGACCCCTTCCTGGTTACTCCCCCAGTCCCAATAATGCTGTTAGAGCAGTCACTATGTGCCTGGTCCTCTACACAAATTCTCTCCTTTAATCTTCACAACCACCCTATGAGGTATGAACCATTATCATCATCTTTGTTATACGGAAGACAATCCTGAGGCTCATACTATTTAGTAATCTCTGCAAGGACACACTGTCACCAAGAGAAAGAGGTGATTTACTCAATCAGAGTTTAATGACAGACTCCATTGTCAAAGAAGAACATCAGGATCATGACCAAATGAAATTAGGTACACTAGTCTCGTGAAGACAGATCTGAAGTTCACAGCTGCACACCGAAACCTAAGCCCAGGCAGATCCCCCATCCTGCAGGTGCATGTTGCTGGGCAAAAGGAAGAACCTCCCCACAGGAGAGGGTTCTCACAAGCAGCCTCACTAATTGCCTCACTTCCACCTCTGGAGGCAGGAAAGGTGGGTCCTATCTTCCCAAGACAGAAAAGAGGAAATTGGCTGTGAGTCAGAAAATAAGGCAAGACCGATGCAAATGCAGAGCTACAGCTAGAAGCCAGGCTGCTGATGCCTTAGCCTTCAAGGCTCAACACAAATTACCATGCTCCTGGAAGGAATTTTCTTCCCTGTCATTCCCCCATCAGTTAGGCCTGCCTCCCTCCTTTGAGCTCTCAAAGTGTCCCTCCTTTGAGCTCTCAAAGTGTCTGTGGTCACCCCAAGGGCAGAGCCCATTCCCTAGTTGCCTGTTTGCAGATGTGTCTCTTGCTATACCCTTAGTCCAGGAAGGATAGGGCATGGGTACAATCATTTGGGTACCACGAATATTGTGCCTGTTATACAGTCAGCCCTCAAAAAACAGCTAAATGAAGGAATGAATGGAACAAACATGAAAAGTCAAAGTTTTCTTCCTTAGGTCTTATATCACAGACAATTGTAGGAAAATTAGATACAAATTGTCTAAAGATGACTGTGATGGGACCAGGTGCCCTGAAGCCACTGTTTTCTGATGACTCTTGGCTATCAAGACTCCATATGATAACTGAGAACTTGGTTGAAGACCTATACTTTCAGAGCTGGGTCCCAAGTCCTGGATGAGATTAGACCTCCATTCTTGCAGCAACTTGGGGTCCCTGTATTTCCTCCATCTACAATGCTTCCACCTCAGCCAAGTTGACCTTGGGTTCAATGCTACCTTACCCCAAGGGAATGTTAATACTTCTACATTCTGCATACCATGAAGCTGATGTGAATGGAGAGATTATGTAAGGCAAGCCGTGATTTGGGCCATGTTAAGCCAGAAAAATCACTCAAGACTCACCCCAATGACCTACGCCAAGATAATCTTTCAAGTTACAAAGGTCATTGACTTACAAGAGGTTAAAACCAACCCCACTACGAGCTCCAAACAGAAACATTTTCAAAAAGTCACTGATTTGCTTTGAACATGAAACATTTTGAAAAAGTTAAAATTGATCTTTAAAATCACTTTTAAAAAGATCTAAATGTCTTTGATCAATACCAATATAATGAAAAAAGTCTTCAGTTCTACATCATGGTTATTTGAAGAATAAAAAACCAAACACAGGGCAAAAAAATGACAGGTCAAAGGTGAATAAGAGGAGTTCCCATTGTGGCACAGCAGCAAGGAATCTGACTAGTATCCATGAGGATCCAGGTTCGATCCCAGGCCTCACTGAGTGAGTCTGGGATCCAGCATTGCAGTGGTGTAGGTCACAGATGTGGCTCGGATTCCAGGTTGCTGTGGCTGTGGCATAGGCCATCAGCTGTAGCTCTGATTCAACCCCTAGCCTGGGAACTTCCATATGCTGCAGGTTTGACCCCAAAAAGCAAAATACATAAATAAAGGTGAAGAAAAGAGATTGAAAGACACACACCACATGGGGCTGAGGCTGAGAGAGCAAAGAGATTCAGTGGGGCAGGGGTCGGGGATGGATCCTCTCACTATAACTTCAGCCTCCACACAACCCAGTTAGTATCTTCTTTTTCTAGAAGGGAAACTAAATGTCAAAAAGATTAAATAGTTTAATTTTTATCCAAGATCAAAGTTTGCTCAAGGTGACTCAGCTTGGAAGTGTTGAGTCTTGAGTCTAAATCCAGGTCTATGTTGGTACATGCACTTCCCATAATACCACGTGCTAGTTTGACATTGAGTGTTTCCTAAAATAAATGGCCAAGCACACCCTCCTATCAGCTTAAGCACTGTCTTCATCTGCTTCTGAGACTCCAACATTTGGGACTTTGTCTTTAATTCTTCAAAGTTCTGCTCTAAATGAGATGGTTCCAACAGCACATGGGAGCTGGGGTTGGGGTGGGAGTGGGAATGGGCACTTGAGAGGTAAGTCATTCTCTGCAATAACATCTGTGACCAGGACCTGGGGGACCAGTAAACTCAAGCTAAGGATCTGAGTTGAGTTTCTGTGTGGACAATCTGTCCACCAATGTAAGAGGTGTTTTCAAGTCCCCTCTTATCATTGTGTTACTGCTGAGTTCTCCTTTCATGCCTGTTAATATTTGCCTTATACATTTAGGTGCTCCTGTGTTGGGTGCATATATATTTAAAATTGTTGTATCTTTTTCTTAGGTTGATCCCTTGATCATTACATAACAGTCTATATTTTTAAGACTATCTTGTCTGATACAACTATTGCTACTATAGCTTTCTTTTAATTTCCATTTGCATGGAATATCTTTTTCCATCCTCCCCCCACTTTCAATCTATTTGTGTCTCTAGGTCTGAAGGGAGTCACTCGTAGGCAGCACATACATGGGTCTTGTTTTTGTAACCCTACCTCTTCTAAACAGAAACTCAATACTTAAGACATTGAGCACAACTGTTCATTTAATCTGTACAAAAGAAAAATCTAAAGGATACAATTTCTAGAATGAAAATTATTGGTGATTGGAGGATCAAGTGACTTAGATTTGACATCTCCCCTAATTGTGTATTACAATGGGTGGTTTGGGCCAGAAGCACAGGTCCACTCTGCTTTGTTTCTTATTTCTTTGTTGAGAAATTTCTCATGAGTCCTCCACAAAATCAACAGGCTGGTGAATGCTCCTCCACAGCCTCTGCATATAGCAGAAGAAGAGCAGCCTCAGTCTGGGAGCAGCATTTTGGTTCACACGGAGGAGGAGGAAGTCTTTGGGCAGAAGGTGAACTTAGGTGTCAGGTGAAGAGATTTAATCAGATGAAACAAGGGGGGAACAGGGGGTGGGGGCAGTAGGGGGAGTGGACCACAGCTCAGAAGGACTCTCACTCCTGGACCCAATGCTGTGAAAACACAGAGCAGGAAAAGCAGTAAAATTACAATTCAATTTCTAGATTCTGTTCCAAATGTAAATAAAGGAAATAGTTCTCCTCCATTTAGTTTTTGCTCCACTATTTTCCTAATTGAAAACAACAACAACAACGGGTTATAAGTACCTTATTTTTTTGGCCGCATCCATAGCATGTGGAAGGTCCCAGGCCAGGGATTGAATCCATGACACAGAAGAGACCCAAGCCTCTGCAGTGACAATACCACCACGAGGGAACTCTCATAAGTACTTTAAAACTTTCATTATCATTAAGAGGCTACTCATTTGAGGTTTTTACTGTCATCCTACTGCAAATGTGGTCTGTAATGAAATCAGCAGGTAACTTCTAGGTAAGACACTCTGGCTGGTAACAGAGATTATTCCTCAGATGGCCTGTTTTTGTGACCTCTAACCTCTGGGCAGGAGACCAATCTGTTACTCAAGTAAGGCTTGCATACTCTCCTGAGGTTCTCAGTGTAAAGCTGTTCTAGGAACCTCTGCCTCCCCGAGCCTTAAATGTGAGTTATTTCCTTTTCCAGCATAGATGCTCAGTAAGTGTTTAATCTGCACATCTGCTACTCTGGCGTGGTTGGCACACATGGGTAACTTGTGCTCTATTTAAGCAAAAGCTCACCTCCACAGGCTTCCTGCCTCTGTGGGTGGGGGGTGTGCTCTCTGCAGGACTGGGAGCTTTCCTCCAGGACTCCTGTTTCTGGCATTCACTTAGCCAGTGTTTCCCCAAACTCCATTATTTGTGTACCTACCTTGCTATTTTTATCATATCCATGTACCATCTGTATGATTACATAATATTAACAGTTTTTTTAATTTAAATAAGCTTGTTATGTAAGGAAACATGAATGTTATAAGTGAAAAACCAGTTAACATTTGCCATGAGTAATCAAATTAAGTATATTATCATAAGACTTCAATGATATTCCAACTACAATTTTGTCTATCTCCAGTGTTTGGGGTATTCCATTTTGGAAAATAATACACACAAACTATTGGCCTCTTTATGTGAAATTTACCATCCTTAAAGGAGGTCTCCCCCTCTTTCTCTCGAGAGGCTTCTGAAATTCTTCCCATAAACTTCACCCACATATAAAAACACTGAGAGCTGAAATTTGTATAACTGAAAAGGGGCCAGAAAAATGTTTTAGCACTACAATTCTTCCTGAGATTGGAAAAAGCAATATGAGGTTCAAGTTGCAGCTTAATTTTCAATACTTGGAAAGGCCGAAGGGGGAAAAAAGTTGCTTTTTAGGAGCCAGGAGGGAAGAGAGGCCAAGGCAAAATAAATCCTTTCTTGGTGACAGACTAAGACATTGAAACAGAAAGCCAAGTGTTTCTAAAGTTTACCTATGATCTTTAGTCAAAGACTACCTCCCTGAGTGCCAGAGCAAGGAGCTGATAGAGCTTTGCAGCTGGGCAGAGCCATCTTCTGTGATGTTTTTTGCAACCATCTGTGAGAAGCTGTTGTTTTTTAGCTCAGTTTTATAGACGATGAACAAAAATAGGGAAACAATTCTAGATGTTGGTGTAAATAATCCATGAGACCAATGGGCAAAAGAGGGTATGGACATTCTGATGACAGGCAGGATGACTCTATGAGGACAGGGCCTTATTTCTCTTGTCTCCTGGTGTCTTGGGACCCTAACCAGAGCGCACAGTAGAAGCCTAATAAATATTCACATGTGGATATTTATTGACGAAGACAACCAGGAGATGATCACGGTTTGGAAAAGCAATAAGAAGAGGTTTTGCCTGGCCAAGAGAAGCCCTGGACTAATTGGATGAGTCTGTTTGAGTACATAGAGCAGCCTCCCACAGGAGCAGGTGCTCTGCCATTTGCCCATTCTCATGAGGACACATGGGACCCAGCACCAGCCACACAGGGAATGCTCAGGTTCTGTATCAGGGATTCCTGCTAGTGCAGTGGAACACTTTGGTGTTCCCATTGTGGCTCAGAGGTTAACAAATCCAACTAGGAACCATAAGGTTGTGGCTTAAATCCTTGCCTTGCTCAGTGGATTAAGGATCCGGCGTTGCCATGAGCTGTGGTGTAGGTCACAGATGTGGCTCGGATCCCACATTGCTGTGGCTCTGGTGCAGGCCAGCGGCTACAGCTTGGATTAGATCCCTAGCCTGGGAACCTCCATATGCCACGAGAGCAGCCCTAGAAAAGGCAAAAAGACAAAAAGACAAAAAAAAAAAGAAAAGAAAATCCCTTTTGACTTGGAATCTGGGGTTAATAGATGCAAACTATTGCATTTGGAATGGATAAGAAATGAGATCCTGCTGTATAGCACTGGGAACTGTATCTAGTCACTTGTGATAGAGCATGGTGGAGGATAAAATGTGAGGAAAAGAATGTATATATGTTTGTGTGACTGGGTCACTTCACTGTACAGTAGAAAACCACAGAACACTGTAAACCAACTATAATGGAAAAAATAAAAATCATTTTTAAAAAAAGAAAAAGAAAATCCCTTTTGGATTTTTAAGCAGGAATAGTTCTCAGCAGCAAGGAAGGCAGCTCAAAGGAGGGCACCTGTATTGGGGGGGCACTCTGCTTGGTGTCCTATAATTCATGGCTGACTTTAGGCGGCAGCCACTCCATGTGGTGGGAGTTTCTGTACCTGTGAGTACTGCAATCCTGGTACTTGTTATTCTAAAGATTCTGATTTATGCAAGCATCTGGCTAACGTTGGGGAAAATTCCCAGTGATTCCCTCTTGCTATGGCCAGAATGTTTGTGTCCAACCCTCTGCCCCAACCAAATTCATATGTTGAAAATCTTATGCCAAAAGAGACAGCATTAGGAGGGTCTTTGCATGGTGATTAGGTCACAAGAGTAGAGCCCTCATGAATGACATCAGTGTCCTTAGAAAAGAGAGCCCCGAGAGCTGCCTTGCCCCTTTCACCATGTGAGGACACCAGGAGGTCTGGAGCAAAATCTGGAAGTGTGTCTTCATCAGAACCCAAGCTTTATGGCAACCTGATCTCCAACTCCCAACCTCCAGACTCTGAGAAATAAGTTTCTGTTGTTTAGGAGCCATGCAGTCTGTGGTATTTTTTTTTCTCAATGAACTTATTAAATTTATAGTTGTACAATGATCATTACAATTCATTTTTATAGGATTTCCATCCCACACCCCCAGCACATCCCCCCACCCCCAAACGGTCTCCTCTGGAGACCATAAGTTTTTCAAAGCCTCTGAGTCAGTATCTGTTCTGCAAAGAAGTTCAGTCTGTCCTTTTTTCAGATTCCATGTCAGTGAAAGCATTCGATGTTGGTGTCTCATTGTCTGACTTCGCTTAGCATGATAATTTCTAGGTTCATCCACGTTGCTAGAAATGCCAGTATTCATTTCCTTTTAATGGCTGAGTACTATTCCATCGTGTACATGTACCACATCTTCTTGATCCAACTCCTCTGTCAATGGACATTTAGGTTGCTTCCATGTCTTGGCTATTGAAAAGAGGGCTGCAATGAACATGTGTCTTTGCGAGTCATGGCTTTCTCTGGATAGATGCCCAGGAGTGGGATTGCTGAATCAAATGGGAGTTCTAGTTTCAGTTTTCTGAGGAATCTCCATACTGTTTTCCACAGTGCTTGCACCAATTTACAATCCCACCAACAGTGTACTAGGGTTCCCTTTTCTCCACACCCTCTCCAGCACTTTTTCTTTGTAGACTTTTTGATGATGGCCATTCGGGCTGGTGAAAGGTGGTACCTCATCGTGGTTTTGATTTGCATTTCTCTAATAATGAGTGATGCTGAACATCTTTTCATGTGTGTTTTGGCCATCTGTATGTCTTCTTTGGAGAACTGTCTGTCTAGATCTTCTGCCCATTTTTAATGGGGTTGTTTGTTTTTTTGGTATGGAGCTACATAAGGTGTTTATAAATTTTGGAGATGAATCCCTTGTCAGTCGATTCACTTGCAAGTATTTTCTCCAACTCTGTGGGTTGTCTTTTCATTTTGTTTAGGCTTTCCTTTGCTGAGCAGAAACTTGGAAGTTTAATTAGGTCCCATTTATTTATTTTTGTTTTTACTGTCATTAGTCTAGGAGATGGATCTGAGAAGCTGTTGCTGTGGTTTATGTCAGAGAGTGTTTGGCCTATGTTTTCCTCTAAGAGTTTTATGGGATCTGGTCTTACATTTAGGTTTTTAATCCATTTTGAGTTTATTTTGTGTATGGTGTTAGGGAGTGTTCTAATTTCATTCTTTAACATGTGGTTTTCCCAGTACCACTTACTGAACAGGCTGTCTTTTTTCCATTGTATATTCTTGTATCCCTCCTTTGTCATAGATGAGTTGGCTGTAGGTGTGTGGGTTGAATTCTGGGCTTTTTTTTTTTTGGTAGAATTTCTGTTTTTATTATTTTTTTATTTTTTTAAATTTATTTTATTTTATTTTTTGTCTTTTTGCTATTTCTTTGGGCCGCTCCCGCGGCACATGGAGGTTCCCAGGCTAGGGGTTGAATCGGAGCTGTAGCCACTAGCCTACACCAGAGCCACAGCAACGCGGGATCCGAGCCTCATCTGCAACCTACACCACAGCTCACGGCAACGCCGGATCGTCAACCCACTGAGCAAGGGCAGGGATCGAACCCACAACCTCATGGTTCCTAGTCGGATTTGTTAACCACTGCGCCATGACGGGAACTCCAATTCCGGGCTTTCTATCCTGTTCCACTGATCTATATTTCTGTCTGCATGCCAGTACCATATGGTTTTGATGACTGTTGCTTTGTAGTATAGCCCGAAGTCAGGGACCCTGATTCCTCCAGCTCCATTTTTCTTTCTCAGTATGTTTTTTGGCTATTCTGGGTCTTTTGTGTTTCCAAACAAATTTTAAAATATTTTGTTCCAGTCCTGTGAAAAACGTCCTTGGTAATTTACTAGGCATTGCACTGAATCTATAGCTTGCCTTGGGTAGTATAGTCATTTGATAGAAGCCCAAATAAACAAAGACATCTACCCAAGGGCAATCCTATGAAGGGAGGGATACTCCATAAAAATCCAGGTTCTTGCATTCCTCCTCAGTTCAAGTCTGACTGATCCTTTCAGGAGCCTGGCAACATGCATTTCAACCAGAGCTCTAGGGGTTTCAATGCACCCAGTCCACGGACTGATTGGGAAGCACTTTTCCAGGGCTCTGCCAAGGGGAACAGCTACTAATGTAATCTGCCTGATGCTGGAATGCACAAGTTTTTACCTCATGTTCAATTTAGCCAGTAAGTTTTTATACCAAGTTTCACTTCTGCATGAATAAAATCTCTCTGTGGGAGCTCTGTCTTTGCACTTCAAGAGGGACAACATTTTGAAAGTGCCGTAAAGATTCACCTATTCAAATGAGTCCTTCTACTTCTAGCCAACCCTTACATCACCATCACAATCATGTCACCTTGCCCAGCTGCTGCTCTTGCAAATAAAGGAGGTGCTATTTTTCATCATAAAAGGAGAAGTGGCAATGTCCTAGGCAACTCAGACCTGGAGACAACTGGAGACAGGGATTGTGGGTGCCCTCTCAACTGAAGAGGGAGATACAAGTCTTTTGAAACAAAAAATGAAAATCTGAAAGATCTTAAGTGATGAGGCTCAATAGACAGTTTGAGATTAAAAAAAAAAAACAATGCGAAAACAATGGAGCAGAAGTCAAGATGCTGTATCATATACTCTTTGTTTCATTAGCCTACAATATCATCTTTACTGATTAAGCAAGAAATATCAATAATTCCAAGTATTTCATGCTACTTTCTTTGAGCCTCATTTTGATCAAGATGGTATTTTCAAGTTCAAACTTGATCTCTGAGCAGTTCTTCTATTAGGAAAAGCCAAAAAGACCATGCTAACAATTTTCAATCCCAAAGAATTTCTGAATAAATATTTTTCTAATTTTAAGTATCAAAACTAATATACTTCTCATAGTTGCCGTAAGTGCATTTAAAAGTTCAAATGCAATGAAACAGCAAGGCTAATTTTTACTCTAAATTAATTTGAGCTTTTAACCTATACAATCAAATTTCTGTAATTTGTTTTAAATATTGTATTAATATTTATTTTTTATCGTTTTTGTCTTTTTGTCTTTTCTAGGGCTACTACACCCATGGCATATGGAGGTTCCCAGGTTAGGGGTCTAATCGGAGCTGTAGCCGCCAGCCTGCACCACAGCCACAGCCAAGCCAGATCTGAGCTGTGTCTGCAACCTCCACACAGCCCACGGCAACACCGGATCCTTAACCTACTGAGCGAGGCCAGGGATCGAACCTGCAACCTCATGGTTCCTAGTCAGATTCGTTAATGGGAACTCCGAAATACGGTATTAATAAAAAATTCAGGAGTTCCCGTCGTGGCGCAGTGGTTAACGAATCCGACTAGGAACCATGAGGTTGCGGGTTCGGTCCCTGCCCTTGCTCAGTGGGTTAACGATCCGGCGTTGCCGTGAGCTGTGGTGTAGGTTGCAGATGAGGCTCGGATCCCACGTTGCTGTGGCTCTGGCGTAGGCCGGTGGCTACAGCTCCGATTAGACCCCTAGCCTGGGAACCTCCATATGCCGCAGGAGCGGCCCAAGAAATAGCAACAACAATACCAACAACAAAAAGACAAAAAAATAAATAAAAAATAAAAAATAAAAAATTCAATACAAATATTTAGATTAGTATTAAAGGCTTTATGTCAGGAAACAGCTGTCATTGACATGCATCTCTTATATGTAGTCACATAATCCAAAGATCTTTGTTACTAGCCTAACATTATAACTAACCCTTCCGCAAAGAGCTACACAGTTTTACTTTTTGTGTGTTAATGACTCATCTGTATAAGATTCTGGCAAAGCAACAAAATATACAGAATCTTAAAGATCAAGTATTTGTTAGTGAGAAAACTCTATTTTGGAAAACGCGCAGGACACCAATTACTTTGCCCTAAAAATGAATATACCACACAGAGGATAGGGAGAAACCTATTCAAATAATTTCTGTGGCCTACAGCTAAAACATTAGCAACCCCATTAGAAGGACAACTCACTTCGCTTACAAGAAGGGTCAAGAGATCACTTTATGCTGACTCTGACTCATAACTGTTTTACTTTTCAAAAAGACAAACTGTAAGCATTTTCATAAACGATTTTAAAACCTTCCACAGTTCACTGATTTTCCTGAAAATTGACATTTCCTCCAGTCTTGCAGAAATGTTTACCATGACATCATACCACCAGGGCACTGATAAAAGACTTTAGCCTCTCAACCTTTGAAGGATGAAGTAATCTCACCCCAGAGTGCTCAACACAGGGATGTGCCTCCAGTCAGAACATGTTCTTGCACAAGTTATGATTGTCTAAATGCTTGATTTTTGTTCATTTGAAAAAAACAATAGGAGAAAGAATAGAGTGAAGACAAAAGTTACTTAAAGGAAAAGAAAGAAGCCCTAAAAAGAGAGGATGGACTTAACACACTCAAGACTCAATAAGGGCAGGCAAGGAGACCAGGTACCCATTTCGAGGCACTAAAGCATTTTGCTGAAAGGCTAGTAACTACAGAATACCCAACTCATTCTTCTAGCCATCCTCCCCCACCAAAGATAAATTTAAATCAAAATAATTTAAACTAGTGCAATTAAAAATAGTTGCAGGTTAAGAATGAAAGCACAGCGAGTTCCAAAACTGTAGGGCTTTCAAAGTACCATGCCCTATCTTCCACTTTGGTGAGTTTAAAATTGTTCTCTTGAAGTCCTTCTCACCATTCTGGCAGAATGCAAAATTAGCTTTATTCAGATTTAAGTACAGTAGTTCCCCCCCCCACCCCCGCCTTTATCCACAGTTTCAGTTTCTGTGGTTTCAGTTACCTGCGGTCCACCATAGTCTGAATATATTAAATGGAAAATTCTGCAAATAAATAAATCTTTCTTTTATAAAAAATCCCACACCCATGTCATTTGTAAGTTCCCAGGCCAGGGACTAAATCTGAATGATAGGTGAGACCCCTACCACAGCTGTGGCAATGGCAAATCCTTTTAACCCACAGTGCCAGATGGGGGATTGAACCTGAGCTTCTGCAGCCACCCCAGCTGCTATAATCAGATTCTTCTTCTTCTTTTTTTCTTTTTATGCGCTCACCTGAAGGATATACAGAAGTTTCCTGGTCAGGGGTTGAATCAGAGCTGCAGCTGCCAGCCTACACCATAGCCATGGCAACACCAGATCCTAGCTGCATCTGTGACCCACGCTGCAGCTTATGGCAGTGAAAGATCCTTAACCTACTGAGCCAGGCTGGAGATTAAACCCACATCCTCACAGTTTCCTTAACCGCTGAGCCATAATGGGAATTCCTGCAATTGGATTCTTAACCCACTGCACCACAGCAGGACCTCCAGAAATAAATAATTCTTAAGTTTGAAACTGCACAGCCTTCCAGGTAGAGTGAGGAAAACTTGTACCATCCTGCTCCATCCTGCCTGGGATGTGAATCATCCCTTTATCCAGCATATCTCACCCATCAGTCACTTCAGTAGCTATCTGGATAAGTAGATATCTGACTTATAAGTTATCACAGTACTTACATTCAAGCCATCCTTATTTTACCTAATAACAGCCCAAAGCACAAGAGTAGTGATGCTGGCGATTTGGGTATACGAAAAAGGAGCCAAAAAGTGCTTTATTTAAAGGAAAAGGTGAACATTCTCAACTTAATAAGGAAAGAAAAAAAAATGTATGCTGAGGTGGCTAAAATCTGTGGGAAAACAAATCTTTCCATGAATTTGTGAAGAAGGAAAAAGAAAATCGTGCTAGTTTTGCTGTTACACTTCAAACTGCAAAAGTTAGGGCCACAGTGTGAGATAAGTGTTTAGTCAAGATGGAAAAGACATTCGATTTGTACAATAAGATATTTTGAGAGCGAGAGACCATGTGCACACAACTTTTGTCAGAGTGTATTGCTCTTTCATTACTTTTAAATTTTTTATTTTTTACAATTTTATTTTTAAATTTTTAACATTTTTATTTTTTCCTTATAGTTGGTTTACAGTGTTCTGTCAATTTTCTACTATACAGTAAAGTGACCCAGTCACACATACATATATACATTCTTTTTCTCACATTATCTTCCATCGTGCTCCATCATAAGTAACTGGACATCATTCCCACTACTATAGAGCAGGATCTCATTGCTTATCCATTCCAAAGGCAATAGTTTGCATCTATTAACCCCAGATTCCCAGTCAGAATTGCTCTGTTTTATTAACAGTTATGTTGTTATTCTCATTGGGCCTAATTTGTAAATTACACTTTGTCATAGGTAGGTATGCATAGGGGAAAAACAAAACAAAACATAGTGCAGATAGAATTCAGTACTATGCGTGGTTTCAGGGATCCACTGGGGGTCTTACAATGCATCCCCCATCGGTAAAGGGAGACCAGTGTACATCTCCAATAGGTCTACGTTGTCCTTCAGCACCATCGTGATCAAAATATGTGACTTTATCCTTCAAAGGTCCAGTTTAAGAACACATGGGTTAAGTAACAGCAAGACGCTGGCATTGTTATACTGACCACTTCAAACTCAGGCCCTATCATCCTTGCCCTCCTTACTCTATCCCGGGAGGCCAGCTGACTCCCAGGCCAACTCATTCACTCATCACATTGTTCCACCATCTTTTTACCACAAATCCCCCCTGAATCCCAGGTAGGAAGACTCATTCTCTTCTTTCTGTTCCCACTTTTTCTTTACATACCATTATTACTGCCTTTCATGATGTTTATGTGTTTCTACATCTTCCCCTATTGGGAACTCTCTTCCCTACCTTTGAACCCCAGCACCTTGGATAATACCTCCCCTGGAGTAAGTGCTCACTAAATGTCTGAATATTTGAAGAATTAATTCACACCACTTTCCTTAGCATTCCTCATCTCATTACCACAAAACCTTGGAATCTTTCCTACTGTTTAATCCCCAGGGGCCTTTCCCAATGTAAATAAAATACGTTCTCCCACTTTAATTCTCCCCTCAGTTCCCCGAACAACAAATAAGTTGTGTCTATGCAGACTCTTGAGTTCTCATCACATGGTCTTCATCATGGCTTCACCCTCTGAAAGAAGTTTCTTTGCTCGTGTACAGCTGTGAGTCGAGGAAGGTCACACCCCATCTCAGGACGTGGATAGGGTCATTCCCGTCATGGTTTCTTCAGCATATACTGAGGGCCTGGGTCTCAGCCCCAGTGGGGAAGGCCAACTCTCTGGTTCCAGGGAGGCCAAGATCCATTTGAGCGTCAGTCTTCCCAGAACCATGAGCTCCAGACTGATTAAGACCAGAACATTTGGTCAAGGATTTTTCAATACAAGAGTTCCCACTGTGGCTCAGAGGGAAAGAACCCAATTAGTATCTATGAGGATGAGGGTTCAATCCCTGGCCTCATTCGGTGGGTTAAGGATTCAGTATTGCCACAAGCTGTGGTGCCGATGGCAGATGCAGTTTGGGTCTGATGTTGCTGTGGCTGTGGTGTAGGCTGGCAGCTCCAGTCAACCCCTTGCTTGGGAACTTCCATATCCTGTGGGTGTGGCCCTAAAAAAAAGACACCCCCAAAAATAATTTTTCAATATGTTTGCAAAAAGCAGGCTGGACTCCTCTCTCCAGGGTGGGTTAAAATGACCAGGACCAACCCCATTTTAGATCAGTTGTCCTGAGGTAATTATTACCTTTTTCTTCTCACAAGTGTCCTGGGAGTTCTCTGGTGGCCTGGTGATTAAGGATCTGGCATTGTCACCGCTGTGGCACAGGTTCGATCCCTCACCTGGGAATTTTTACATGTTGCAGGCGCAGCCAAAAATAAAAAGTGTCTTGGTTCAGATAATAAAGTATATGGTCACTCTCAGCATAACTGTCATATTGGGGACAGTTAGGGGAGACTCTACAGCCTCCTCTGGTATTACAACATTAATTTGTTGTTTAAACATACAGCCTAAAAAAAGAAAATCCACAACCAACCAGCCTTTTCACAAACCTCCGCCTTAACCAAAAACCCAGCTTTTCGTTTAGACAATTGTGGGAGTTGTTAACATGTTTCTTATATTAGAAGCATGTACCTTTTGACTTTGCTATAAAGCCAGCTGAATAACATAACCCAAGTAGCTA
Organism: Phacochoerus africanus; assembly: GCF_016906955.1. Taxonomy (NCBI): domain Eukaryota; kingdom Metazoa; phylum Chordata; class Mammalia; order Artiodactyla; family Suidae; genus Phacochoerus; species Phacochoerus africanus. The sequence goes on from NC_062545.1 coordinate 232,498,203, forward strand.
CTTTGTTACAGACAGTAGGAAAATGTATGCAAGAGAGGTCATTTCAACTAAAAGAAATCTGTATATGAGCTAGCTAGTATTTGTAATAATTATATCTCCAGTGACCTACTTATGGAAAAAAAAAAACTTTCCAGCAAAAGCCAATTTGATGTATTTTCTAAGGCTGTAATTAAAAGGAATTCTGCTGTTTCAAGAAAAAAAATAGTTTTTGTTCCATCAACACTGGGATGCCTTTGCTGAGATAACAACTAAGAGTTAGTTCTCCTAAGTGTGGGGAAGCAAAGGAAAATGACTTGAGGATTATTCTCATTTTATTCCAATGATACAGACAAGTACTTGTAATCTATCCTTTGGAATAATAGAGAAGGCAGTATGGAAAAATAATTAAAGCCAAGCACTCCATTTGGGGTTGAGTATTTTTTTCTTGGAGTAAAGGGCCTATCCTTGTTGGAATCCCAAATTTGTGATATGCTAGAAAGCTGTCTGACCACAGACAAATTACTTAAATTCTCTGAACCTCAGTTTCTCATCCTTTAAGAGGGCAGAATAATATCATGCCCATCATCATTTGTTGGGAGAATTAAAATCACTTTAATTCTAGAAAGCAAAATTCAAGTATTAATTATTATGATGAGGGATGACGGCAACCGTGGACCTGCAGAGTAAGAATAAGTGATGGGTGACTGCATTTGCAGGACAAGGTTAAAAACAGGAATTGTAAACTCTGAGACTAGGAACTTGGTGGCGTTTCTAATAATAATGAGGACATTAGGAAGTGGTGCCTGTATTCGTTTCCTAGCCTGCTGTAACAAAGTACCACAAACTGGATGGCTAAAAACAAGAGAAATTTATTTGCTCACAGAGGCTCTGAAAGGGAATCTGTTCCTGGCTTCTCTCCTAGCTTCTGCTGGTTGCCAACAATCCTTGATGCTACTTGGTCTGTGAAAGCTTAAATACAATCTGTGCCTTTGTCTTCACATGGCCATCATTTCTGTATGTGTGTGTGTGTGTGTGTGTGTGTGTCTCCAAATTTCGCTCACCTTATGATGACACCAGTCATACTGGATTCAGGGCCCACCCTAATCTAGTATGACCACATCTTGACCTGATTACATGTGCAAAGACCTTAGTTCCACATGAGCTCACATTCACAGGTTCCGAATCCATCATGAATCAAGGGACACTCTCGTTGACCCACAGCAGTGCCTGTTTGGAAAAGGTGATCACAGGCTCACACACAGATAAACTTGTTATAATAATTATTGGTAGGATTTCATGGAAATACAAAGAATAATAGGAGGAGTTCCCATTGTGGCATAGTGGAAACAAATCCGACAAGTGTCCATGAGGATATGGGTTCGATTCCTGGCCCAGCTCAGTGGGTTAAGGATCTGGCGTTGCTCTCAGCTGTGGTGCAGGTCACAGACACAACTTGGACTGTGTGGCTGTGGTGTAGGCCAGCAGCTGTAGCTCCGATTCGACCCCTAACCTGGGAACTTTCATATGCCAAGGATGCGGCCCTAAAAAGAGAAAACAGAATAATAGGGCATTCCTCTATGTTGTCCAAACAGCAAACTTCTTATACTTCCAACATCAAAGGGAAAAGGGTTCTTTATTTATTCCACTTCTCTTAATCATCATTTGGACTATTTCTAGGACACTAAAGAAACTCCTCTTTATAGCTTTCCCCCTCACCCTTATTTTCTGTGTAGCACCTTGTATAACTCAAGTTACTTTATTAGGTCTAACCGTGGGCAAGCAAGTTTCTGTCTCAATGTGGCAACATCACTTTAATGTCATCAGCAACAAACCCCAGAAGTTTAGAGTCAGGGAGGGTGTTCCCATTTTGTTTGGTCACCCCAGCATTTCATCTTTTTTGTTTTTAATTTGAACATCTGCTGGGGCACACATCCCCTAGTTTCACCCAATGCTCCCCCATTTTCTCCCTAGCCCCACTGTCTTACATCAGGTTCAGTCATACCTGTATGGTAAAGGTGGGAGCCCTGGAAGTACAAGGATGCAGTCCAGTCTTTTTTTTTTTTTTTTTTTTGGTCTTTTTAGGGCCGTACTTGTGGCATATGGAGGTTCCCAGGCCAGGGGTCAAATCAGAGCTGTTGCTGCTGGCCTACACCGTAGCCACAGCAACTAGGGATCTGAGCCACGTCTGGGACATACACCACAGCTCACAGTAACACCAGATCCTTAACCCACTGAGTGAGGCCAGGGATCCAACCCGCAACCTCATGGTTACTAGTCGGATTCATTTTCACTGTGCCACAACGGGAACTCCAAGGCTGCCAGTCTTGATCTCCATGATCCCCAAACCCTACGGCCCCTAAACTGAGACAGGGTAGGACCTGAGACCTGGAAGTCTTGACTGCAGTGTTTGCACCCGGACAAATGTTTCCTCGAGTGACAGAATATGTAAGGGACTAAAAACAACTGCACACATGCACAGTCAGGGAAAATTATGAACAACAAGATACAAAAAGGCCAAAACCCAACTGCCATTTCTCAAGTTCCAGGAGTAAAAGAAGCATACTGCACATGATACCTGCCTGCACAAAGCACCACCAAGGGGGTGGGCAGACCTCCTAAGCCATCTCTCCGGACCAATCCACTGATCTGCCCCCAGCTTCTCCTATTTAAGAGACAAGCTGGCCTACCCTAAGGGAGAAAGCAAGGCCTGTTACTTGTTTTTGTTCCCCTCCCGCTGCAGCACAAGTCCCAGAAAAGCCTTGCTTGAATTCCTCATCTGGGCTCTTAGCAATTTCTATTGACTGAAGAGTCCAAGAACCCAGGTTGGTAACAAATTCAGTCACATCACCTTACTCCATTTCTCCCCATATTCCTTTATTCAACAATTAGGGGCTAACCTTTCTTTCCTTGTTAACCATGGTTTTACAATTATTCTCAGTTCAGCTTTTGTCTCCCCCACAACGAGATTAAAAATAGCTTTGTATTTTGTATCCTCCCACAACACCTAGCTTCACAATCTGCACAGAACAGACATCCAAATGCGGGCTGGCTAAAAACGAAAGGGCCAGCAAGACAACATCCTGCAGTTATTCTCATGTTCTAGGGCTCAACATAATGCCACCTTCAGAGTGGGACGGAGGAATTTCCAACTTCCGAGGGGCTCATTCTGGACCTCTCTCATCTCTCTTCACTCAATGGTGTGAAGAGGTCCCAGGGCCAAGGGCGCATGCCAAATTTTAGTCCTTGTCCTCTCCCCAGCTTCGAGGCCATACTCTAGGCACTTAAGATCCTAGGACTTCACTGGCCAGATGGCCCCCAGACCACTTCCAGGGCCTACAGAGGCCTTTCCCCCATCCATCCTCTTAAGGATAAGCATGACACTGAGAGGCACATCCCTGCGCCTGAAAGGTAGGCAAGAGACAGATGTCTGTGTGGAGGTATGGACAAAGCTTGGATGTGCTGGCCTGAGGGCATACAAAGCCCTCTGCAGTGTGACAGTGGTGACAAAGGGACACTAGCCTGGAGACTTCCATTTGTACTCCTGCCTGGGCCCTAAAAATGTTAAGTGCCTTCCTGGCTCAATATGCACTTGAGTTAAAGAGGTAAATATCAGTGGCAAAATACTCCTATTTCTCACTTTTACCAAGGACATACTCTCCCAGCTGGGTATATTATGGTATACATCTACCCAGTAGAGAAACATCTAACTTTCTTTTAGTTGTTTTCTAAAAGGATGATAGGCTAAAATAGAGAGTACTTGTTTTCACCCAGGGTTTTTAACAACTGAGGAAAACTTGAAAAGTATGTGAGAACAGTTCATATTATTAGCTAAACATGCTAAGATTCTTCCGAGTTAGACAGTATTTCTGGACCAGCCACATTATCCAGGATAACTGGCAGTGATATCACGTGTTCACATTTAAATCAATATCCACCCTGAAATAGTTATCATCTAAACATATGCATCATCATAAAATGCATTCAAGTTAAGCTCTATAGCATAAAATCAATTTTATAATACTAATTAAAAATGCATTGAAACTATCTTAAAAATATTTTGGAATGGATTAGCAATGAGATCCTGCTGTGTAGCACTGAGAACTATGTCTAGTCACTTATGACGGAGCATGATAATAGGAGAAAACAGAAAGTATACATGTATGTGCAACTTGGTCACCATACTGTACAGTAGAAAAAAAATCATATTGGGGAAATAACAATAAAAAAATTTAAAGTATCTTCAAAATAGCCATTGAGTCATCCTTTATATATTCTCCTACAATCTAATAATTGCCTAAACTTTGAAATCCAAACAGAATTTAAGGGAAGATGGAAATGAGATGGCCTTGGCGGGATTTTGCCAAAGTCAGGTTGTCCAAGGAGAAACAAGATTAGTTATAGGCTATAGTGTGCTTTTAAAAAAAATTTTTATGGCCACACCAGGCCAGGGATTGAATCCAAGCCACAGCTATGACCTACATGGCAGCTGCAGCAACACCAGTTCCTTAACCCACTGTGACTGGCCAGGGATCAGACTTGCACCTCCATAGCAACCCCACCTGCTACAGTTGGATTTTCAACCCACTGAGCTGCAGTGTGCATATTAAAATGGTCAATTCCATACTCACTCTGACACACCGGAAATTTAGTTACATTAGGTTTCAAGGTCAGACTCGAGATTTTCCCTCACTACTTATAATACCGTGGGCCTAATTCCTGCTTTAAAGCCTCTACGCAAAGGAAAATTCAGTTCTGATTTTTCTGGTGAAAACAGTGAATATTTCCAAGCAGTCTGCTTAGTCTTTTCCTCCCCATACTCCAACATATATGGATAATTTTTTTTCTCTGATAGAACTAAGAGGAAATTTTTCAAGCTCTTTTGCAGATTAGCTAAGAATTTTCATTATACTTTGTGCCTGCAAATCGACAACCACCCAAATCAAGAATTCTTTGCGAATGTTTTTGCTCAGTTTAATGTACATCTTCTAACTGTTTTTTCCTCCTCTCCTTCCTCATTCTTTTTTCAAATTCTGAATCTTCTTCGGTTTCTGAAAGATACAATTTCCATTGATCTACTAAATTTTTACAATCCAAACTGTCCTGCAGATAAGCAGTGTCTAACTTTCTTAATCCTGACTGTAATATCTGGTCAACCACCAGCTGGCATGAACTCACCTTTTGTCCACCCTATCCTGCCCCTTCCCTCTTGAAGTATATCTGTGGCAAAATGGTCAAGATCAGCTGGGATCCCCTCATAGACAGAAATACATGCTTACCCATCTACACTTTCAAGTGACTAAATCAGGTTTTGAAGCAGCTTCCAGACTGAAGCTGAAGCTCTCTTTCATGGGCCCCTCCCCTGCTCCCAAAGTCTGGTCAGGTCCAGCCCTACTGGAGGAAATATACTAAAAAAAATGCATGAAAAGGATTATTCTCCTACCAGATCTAAGCAGCATCTTTAGGAAATAAAAAAAGCAATAAGAAAAAGGGGATTGTGGGATGTTCTTTGTTTTTCTTAAAAGATAATCATCTTTATTTTCTTGGTATATTTGGTAGAAAATATACACAGTGATTTTAGAATGACAATGTTTGCAATACAGCCTTAACACAAAGAAACTTAAGCCATCAACTATGTCAAAAAGCCTCTAACATGAAATAGAAAGAATCTGTAATAATCTAGATTATTTGTGTGGGATTATTTGTGTGGTTTGCACTTTTTTTGGTTTATTTTTGTGCAGAGTTAGTGGTGAAAAGTGAAGGAAGTGTGGAGGTTTTGATAGACTGAGAGATGAGCCAATATGAGAAAAAGATTTAGAAATGAAAATAATGTGAGAAAAGATGCTCTAAGCATTTTTAGGTTCTTAAAACCTTGAGTTTTGGCACAAAATAAATAATTTGCTGATGAACTTTTCTAACTAGTGTTGAAAACTGACACTCTTCTTGGTCTTGTACTCTGAGGCATGATACAAATTACATGAACTGGTAATTCGGTTATCTTTTTTGTTATGGCATATTAGTTATAATAATTACTTTTTGCTCCTTTAAGAATTCCAAGATCACTTCACAAAGAATGACTACACTCTGATATGACAACAGAAACAAATGCTACAAAAGACCCAATTCACTCAGCAAATGGGTAGGAACAATCTCTTTCAAAATGATCAACCATTGCAGCTCTATTTAGCCTTGATACATCAGAGAAACAAGAGCTAATTTAAAAACCATTATTATTTTACCTCATTTTTTTTTTAATGCCTCAGACATTCTGGGTGACTGTAACCAAATATAATTAGTCTAGTTAAGTACCACAATTAAAGTGCCAATAATAATGAGATTCTAATTTGTTTTTTATCTAACATCAAGCAATGGAAACCTTGCCAAACAAGGAAAATGAAAGAATGTGGAGTTCACATTGTTGCTCAGCGGAGATGAGCCTGACTACTATCCATGAGGATGCAGGTTTGATCCTTGGCCTCCCTTGGTGGGTTAAGGATTTGGCGTTACCATGAGCTGTGGTGTAGGTCACAGATGTGGCTTGGATCTTGCTTTGCTGTGGCTATGGTGTAGGCCGGCAGCTGCTCCAATTCACCCCCTAACCTGGGAACTTCCATATGCTGCAGATGCAGTCCTAAAAAGCAAAAAAGAAAGAAAAAGGAAAACAAAAAACAAAATAATGCAGGCTGACAGGAGATAAGCAAGAGTAACTCAACTAGGGTTTTCTAAATGTTTCTGAATGCTTTGTCATTATGAGAATCCAGGTAAGAACCTAGTCCCACTTATCCAGTGACGATGTGATCTGGAAAAACATGTCCTCAGAAAAAAGGCTTATCAAGATCCCAAACTAGCTTTATGGCAGCTAACAATCCACATACATCATTCAGAAAAGTTTCATATATATTTATCAATGCTGAAATGGTGAAATTCCAATCATTACTCTAGCTCTCGTTTCCCCTCCTCCAATCCAGCTTTTAGATATGGCAAAGCCCCTTACTTTGTTCCTCTAGGACTATGCAAGAGACAGAGACGGGGGAGGTAAGGACTATTTATGGAGAAACTGTGTGCCAGGCACTGCTCCTGCCATTTTCATAAATGGCATCTCAATAAAGCGTTGGGACTAGATCTTAACCATATGGGGGGAAATCAGATCTGTATGTCACAACAAAATCAATCCTCAATGAGTTAAAAATGTATATACAAAAAATTTAAATGCTCAATATATGTCAAGAAAGTGAAGGTCCAATATTGCTTGGAGAAATTCAGACTTTTAAAATATAAATAAAGTGTAAAATACATCATTAAAAAAACATGAAAAAAATAAAAGACTTGCTAGGGAAAAGTGTTCTAATATAATAAAGAATATATTTTCTTCATTTAAAGAGCTATTTATTGCAAATCAATTTTTTAAAAGGCTACATCAATAGAAGAGAGAACATGGAAATTACAAAAAGGCAATTCATAAAAAGAAAATATAAGCAGGGATATGAAAAATGTTTAGCCTCGCTATAATGAAAGAGTACAAATGAAACCCATGGGAAAACAGATTCCTTCTGTTAGAGGGACAAAATTGAAAAAACTTCCAGTGTTAGTGGGAATATAAGAAAACAGACACCTACTCCAATTTATTCCTGCAGCTCCTGTGCAGCAATAGGAAACAACACGACAGCTTAGATTAATATAATTCAAAACTTGGCATTATGTCATCCAGAAATTCCAATTCTGGGATTTTAAAAGAAACTGTTGGACTAGTAACCACAGATAAAAGCAATGGGACAGTGATAAAAGCATTATACACAACAGCAAAAAAAAATTTTTGAGTGCACAATGGTAGGTGATGGAATTAGCTATGGTGATTCTATACAATGGAAATATTACATGCCCAAGAAAAACAATGTATATGGATATTAACTGACAGGAAATATGTTTCTAGTATAATAAATGAGAAAGAAATGCATGAGATTGGGAGAGAGTACAATTAAGGTTAAGAGGGGTCTCAGTGCTCCAGTTCTAGGTCTGCCACTCACCTGCTGCCTAAACTTAAATCTCAATGACTGTCTGTGAATAATGGGAATAATAATAGTACAAGCACTTAGACCAGTGCTTAGCCCATGGCAAACACTCAGCGAGTATGTCACTTTAAGGTGAAAGCGATCTGGATTTCTGTCATGTTTGCATACACACACCTACATATACACATCCTTCTAGGTTGGAATTATCACCACCAAACATTAATAGTGGTAATCACTTCCTAGTAGAGACAGAGCATTTGTTGCTATTACTTATTCATAAAAAAGTAAAGAAAAATCTATCCACATTTGGTTATGAGCATCCATGTCTATTAGTCATCAAAGTTCAAACCTTAAGAGTTTTTGCTAAAAATTATTTTTTAAGTTTTAATACTAGTTTACTGTCACAAAGAGCAGGAGCACAGTCTGTTCTGGTTCTTCCCTATTCTCAATATGAGGGCTTCATATCCTGAAGGCTATTCTAACATTAAAGTTAAGGACTTATATGAATTTTTAAATGATACTAACTATTAATACTTCACTGAAAAGGACCTCAGATCCCCAAGATAATTGTGTCAAAACTCTCTCTGACAAGACTTTTGGCTGAAATGTCTATGTTTTTAAAGTGAAGGATGCAGCAGCATTGTATTTTTTCCAAAATTTTCAGAAAAATATAAGAATCCTGCTCTAAATTGCTCACAGACGTGGAGCTTATTACCCTGGGCTGGAAGCTAAACTGTGATCTCATTTCTACTTTGACAATTAAAGATAAAATTTTACACTTGAATCACATGTTTCTGTGGTTGATTCTTCTTTTTTAAAATGCAAATGTAAAAGTCGATACTTTTTAATCTGTCTAACTAGCAAAAATTAAAGTGAGATAATAACAAAATGATGGAGAATGTGTGGAGAAGTTGAAATTTTCATGCCTTGCTGTGGGAAAAATAAATTAGTACAGCTGTCTCTGGAGAGACTTTGGCAGTATTTTCTAAAATAAAAACATGCATATTCTAGGTTGGTATTATATGATACTATGCAATTATTTAATTTTCTTAGGCATTATCACTGTATTATCCTTATATAAGAGAATGCATTTTTTATATTAGGAGATCAGTGATGGAATATTTAGGCATAAGATCTAAAACTTTAAAAGATTCAGTTTTTAAAAAAACCTAAACACACACACACACATTATATATATCTGTTTATCTAGAGAGATCAAGAATACTATAGACTGAATGTTTGTGTCCCCCCAAATTCATATGTTGAAACCTCATCCCCAAGGTTATGGCATTAGGAGGTGGAGCCTTTAGGAAGTGCTTAAGTCATAAGAGCTCTACCCTAATGGGAATGGTGCCCTTATAAAAGAGACTCCAGAGAGCTAGACTTCCCCCTTCTGCCATGTGAGGACATAGGGGGGAAAAGACAGTATTCTGTGAACAAGGAAGCAGGCTTTCATCAAACACAGAATCTGCCACCTTGATCTTGGACTTCCCAGCCTACTGAACTGTGAGAAATAAATTTTTGTTGTTCATAAGCCACCCAGTCTATGGTATTCTGTTATAGCAGCTCAAATGGACTTGAGGAGGAGAAAAGGTGAGAAAGAGAAAAGGCATATATAGTAAAAGTAAATTGTTGGGTATTTTAGGTTTAAAAAAAAGCAGGTGAATCACATTAAAGAGAATAAAATACCTAGGAATAAACCTACCTAAAGAGGCAAAAGACCTGTACTCTGAAAACTATAAGACACTAATGAAGGAAATCAAAGATGACACAAGCAGATGGAAAGATATACTATGACCTTGGACTGTAAGAAACAATACTATCAAAATGACTATACTAACCAAGGCAATCCACAGATTCAATGCAACCCCTATCAAATTACTAATGGCACTCTTCATAGAACTAGAAAAAACATTTTAATATTCGTATGGAAATACAAAAGACCCTGAACAGCCAAAGCAATCTTGAGAAAGAAAAACAAAGCTGGAGGTATCAGGCTTTCTGCCTTTAGACTACATTACAAAGCAACTATCACCAAAGCAGTATGGTACTGCCACAATAATAGAAATATAGATCAGTGGAAGAGGATAGAAAGCCCAGAGATGAACTCAACACACATGGTCAACTAATCTGACAAAGGAGGCAAGAATATACAATGGAGAAATGACAGCCTCATTAATAAATGATGCTGAGAAAACTAGACAGATATATGCAAAAGAATGAAATTAGAATTTTCTATAGCACCATACACAAAAATAAACTAAAGAGGGATTAAATATCTAAATGTAAGGCTTGATAATATAAAATACTTAGCAGGAAAACACACTCTTTGACGTAAATTGCAGCAATATTTTTTGGATCCACCTCCTAAAGTAATGAAAATAAAAACAAAAATAAACAAATTGGATCTAATTAAAAGCTTTTGCACAGCAAAGGAAACCATAAACAAAATGAAAAGACAACCCACAAAATGGGAGAAAATCTTTACAAATGAAGAGACCAACAAAAGATTAATCTCCAAAATATATAAATAACTCATACAATTTATATCAAAAAACAAACCAACCAATAAAAAAAGATCAGAAGATCTAAATAAACATCTCTCCAAAGAAGACATAAAGCCAAAAAGCACATGAAAAGATGCTCAGCATCACAAATTATTAGAGAAATACAAATCAAAACTACCATGAAGTATCACCTCACACCAGTCAGAATGGCCATCATCAAAAAGCCTACAAAAAAAAAAAATGCTGGAGAGGGTGTGGAGAGAAGGAAACTCTCCTACACTGTTGGTGGGAATGTAAATTGGTGCAGCCACTGTGGAGAACAGTATGGAGGTTCCTTAAAAAACTGAAAATCGAGTTACCATATGATCCGCCAATCCCATTCCTAGGCATATATGGAAAAAACTATAATTTGAAAAGACGCATGTACCCATATGTTCACAGCACTATTCACAAAAGTCAAGACATGGAAGAAACCTAAATGTCCATCAACAGAGGACTGGATAAAAAAGATGTGGTACGTATAACAATAGAATATTACTCAGCCATATAAAAAATGAAATAAGGCCATTTGCAGCAACATGGATGGACCAGGAGATAGTCACACTAAGTGAAGTCCGATAGAGAAAGACAAGTATCATATGAGATCACTAATATGTGGAATGTAATAAAGAATGACACAGGAATTTGTTTACAAAACAGAAACAGACTCAAAGATTTCAAAAGTATACTTATGGTTACCAAGGAGGAAACATTGGGGGGAAGGATAAATTGAGAGGTTAGGATTGACATATACACACTATTATATATGGAATGGATGAGCAACAAGGACCTACTGTACAGCACAGGGAAATCTACTAAGTACTCTGTAGTTGCCTATATGGGAAAAGAATCTGAAAGGGAATGGAGACATGCATATGTATAACTGACTCACTTTGCTGTACACCAGAAACTAACACAAACATTGTAAGTCGATTATACTCCAATAAAATTTAATAAAAAGGCAAGTGATTACTGCATGCTCTTTTCAACTTCCCTACAGGTTTGAAAAATGTTTAAACCAGAGTTGTAGAAAAAAGTAGCGTATCTTCACATGTACAAGGCAACATGCACCACCACATTACTCTTTGTTACTGTGGTTAATTAAATATTGTACACATGCCCAAAGAAATGTGCATTTGTTGGATGAAATGTTTCATAGCAATGAAAAGGAGTGTGTGGAAACTAGGATATAGCCACATAGATGGATCTTATGAAGCACAGAGTGGAAGATAGATACCTAAGTAAAACGAGGTTGCCAAAGGAGTCTTACATGCCATTTATTTAAACGTTCATTTTCAAGTACACACAAAATGCGCTATTTCACAGCTGCATAGCTATGAAATATACAGCTAGTGGAGTCAAAGAATCCATAGAGGATACAAGCAGGTGGATGCTACTGGGGTGATGCTCAGGGAATCATGAGGAAAAAAGGGCCATGACAGAGCTTACAGAGGATACTGATGAAAGCAGTTCAATTCTTAGCACCACATCAGGGGAAGATTTTATTTTTTTATTATTTCCTTAACCCAATTAATTGATGTTTTGGAAAGGAATAAAATGAACTCAAAATTGGATTGTTCCAGGCCACCATAAAAACATCACAATGCATCTCCACCTACATTAGCTAATCCCAGAGAACTAGTCTTCCTCTTCTTCATAGACCAGGCCAGTAGGTCAACACTATGCGCTCTAAGCTCCCCTCCTCCTTCCTAACCAGGCTGAGGTTTCTCAACTTAGTTTTCTTAGAAGTTGCCGTTTAAATAAATGATGTGGAGTTCCCATTGTTGCGCAGTTGGAAACAAATCTGACTAGGAACCATGAGGTTTCAGGTTGGATCCACAGCCTCGCTCAGTGGGTTAAGGATACCTTGAGCTGTGGTATAAGGTCACAGACGTGGCTTGGGTCTGGCATTGCTGTGGCTGTGGTGTAGGCAGGAGGCTGTAGTTCTGATTAGACCCCTAGCCTGGGAATCTCTATATGCTGTGGGTGTGGCCCTAAAAAGACAATACATACATACATACATATGTACATAAAGTGCTAGACACACAACCCATGAGTTCCCCCCCACCTTTTTTTAGGGCCATATCCAAGGCATATGGAAGTTCTCAGGCTAGGGGTCACATCGGAGCTACAGCTGCCACCCTACACCACAGCGCACGGCAACTCCAGATCCTTAACCCACTGAGGGAGGTCAGGGATTGAACCCATATCCTCATGGATGCTAGTCGGATTCGTTTCCGCTGAGCCACAGCGGTAACTTTCTGGGTCCCTTTTCTTTTTCATTGTAGTAATCAAGCAGGCTCTTCAAGGCACTGACACGGCCTTTGTTTTGACATGGACTATGGCCAATGGAGAAATAAACGGATGGGGTGGGGACACCCCCTCACTGTAGTCCCCACCCTGTGCCTCAGGGCAAGTCATGCAATTCATGCATATACTGAATGAAGATGTGAATGAGAAAGAAAGGAGAAGGGACAAAGAGGAAGAGAGAAAAAAGGATGAGAGAAACAGAAAAAATAGCAACCAACTCAGTAGGGCTATGATGAGTTGACAGAGCCAGCCGCAGGTCCCAGATTATTATACCCAAGACTTCTGGTCTCCTGGGAAAATAACCAGTACATGGTACGTATCAATAAATTCACAGTGGAGTCAGAGAAGACCACCTTGGTCTTCCTAGTGTTTTCCTGTTCCTGGGCCAAGAGCAGACATTTCTCTGAGCACTCCATAATTACTTAAACAATGTTTCATTAAGAACAAAATATTGGTTAGCAGAGAATAAGAATGACCCACATTTGGGAGCCTTTTTGGCAAAGGATGAAACCATCTTTTCAATGACTAACACAAATATGACGGAAAAACAAGAGCAGGCCTGGCAAAATGGTACCAAAAATTTAGCTAAGTTTAAAACTGTTCTTCCTCCAGTGGAACAAAGGGGAAAGTGGCTAATAGATAATTATTTCATGAGAGAAAGTGTTACCATAGAAGGGTAAGTTACCTTTAGTTTTCATCAATAAAATAAGCAATTCCTTATCAAGAATGAAGAGGGAAAAAATACTTTCTCAAAAAAACAGAGTATCATTTATATAATACTTTTACATTAGCAATTTATAATCACATTTTTGAGGGGGGAACCAGATGGGACCTTAGGGATTATTTTACCCGACCCCTTCACTTTGCCAGTGATCTCAGAAAGCTAAGTGTCTGCCCTGAGGCCTCAGGATGTTTAGAACCTCATCATGAGAGTCTGACCCCAGGTCTTGTATTTTCCATAAGGGGCCATTTGACCCCTTCTTCACAATTTTTTACCCTCTGAAATCTGCCTGTTTTCCAGTCTCTAAGCTTTCTCCTAGGAAACTAATTTTTTCCCCTTTTTTAGGGCATATGGAGGTTCCCAGGCTAGGGGTCAAATCAGAGCTATAGCTACTGGCCTATGCAACAGCCACAGCAACACCAGATCCGAGACACATTTGTGACCTACATAGCAGCTCATGGCAATGCCAGATCCTTAACCTACTGAGCAAAGCCAGGGATCGAGCCCGCAACCTCATGGTTCCTAGTCGGATTCATTTTTGCTGAGCCATGATGGGAACTCTGGAAACCAATTTTTTAAACTATTCTTAAGACAATTAAGGGATATTCCAACATAGACTAGATAGTCCATAATATGGAAGTATTATTCATACTCTCAGGCGTGATCAAGGCAGAAGAATGTTCTCAACTAAGAAGTATTAGAGGGGCCATGCCATGACATCTGCAACTAACAGAACAGAATAGACAGACAGATATGGATATTGATGGGTAGATAGATTACATATGGCAAAATGTTTACAAGTATTAAATTGAGATGGAAGTGAATTGAGATGGAAGAGGAAGGGAGTTCCTTATACCATGGCTTTGATTTTTTTAAATGTTGCATCTTTAAAATGAGGAAATATACACCGGTCAGAATGGCCATCTTTAACAAGTCAACAAATAACAAATGCTGGAGAGGGTGTGGAGAAATGGAAACCCTCCTGCCCTGTTGGTGGGAATGTAAATTGGTACAACCACTTTGGACAACAGTACGGAGGTACTTCAAAAAAGTAAGCATAGAACTACCATATGATCCAGCAATCCCACTCTTGGGCATATATCTGGACAAAAATTTCATTGAAAAAGATACATGCACCTGTATGTTCAGTGCAGCACTATTCACAATAGCCAAGACATGGAAACAACCTAAACGTCCATCAACAGATGAATGGATTAAAAAGAAATAGTACGTATACACAACGGAATACTACTCGGCCACAAAAAAAGAACAAAATAATGCCATTTGCAGCAACATGGATGGAACTAGAGACTCTTATACTAAGGGAAATAAGTCAGAAAGAGAAAGACAAATACCATATGATATCACTTATATCTAAAATCTAATATATAGCACAAAAGAGCCTATCTACACAAAAGAAACAAACACATGGACCTGGAGAACAGACTTGTGGTTGCCAAAGGTGGGGGGAGGGGGATATTGGGTTTGGTAGATGCAAACTATTGAATTTGGAGTGGATAAGTGATGAGATCCTGCTGTATAGCACAGAGAACTGTACCTAGCAACTTGTGATGGAACATGATGGAGGATAATGTGAAAAAAGAATGTGTGTGTGTTGATGGTTGGCTCACTTTGTTGTACAGCAGAAATTGACAGATCATTGTAAATCAATTATAATAAAATTCGTTTTAATGAGGAAATGTAGATATATTTTTAAAACACATTATTTTAAAGTTTTTCCAGGTTTGAGTACTAGACTCTGACTCTGCACCCAGTTGCTCAGACACCTCATATGACATGGCTAAGCAGCCCTCACAGTGGAGGAGGTTCACGGAGTTTCCAGATAGCATGTCTAAACCTAATAACAGTGAAATTATGTCTACAAAGTGTGTGCAGGGAGTGGCAGAAACCAGGTGAGATTGTGCATTCAGCAGAGATCTTGTATCCAGATGTCACTGAGTGCCGTTCCTCCCATAAAAGGCTGGGGCAAGGGATGGAGACTGCCTTCCATGGAAAGGCAGAGGAAACCTTTATTATAAATGACAGAATTTAGACACTGACAACCTTTGTTTTCCTCTGTATCCTAAAGCAGCAACTTCGCAGCATCTAACCCCGCGTTGTGTCTCCCCTAGGAGATACCACGAGTGAAAATGGAAACCCCTCCCTGAGCATCTGAGCAGATGAAGCTGAGTATCTGGGTCTCCTCCAGCACTGCCTGCCTTTGTTCTTTTTCTCCTCTTTGAGCCTGCTTTAAAGTCTGTTGCTCTCACCACTTTCACATGAACCAGAGGAAATACCGTCTCTTGGGATTCTTGGCTATGACTCCACAAATTCCTTTGAGCCTGAAGTAACTCATATTACTTCAGAGAACTCTCTCAGCCAGGAGAATAAATTCTCAAATATTTAGTCTTCCCTCCCAGAGTTTCCAAAAATGCAAACTTAGATCAGAATTTTTCAGAGTTTTCCAGAGATTTAAACAAGCTTTACAAGTGTCACCTTGTACTCATTAAAATAAATGGAATTGTCCCCTCTAGGTTTCTAAAGGCTCTCTCCATGTAGAGCCAGGCAATAAGGATGGGGCATGGTTAGACTGGTCACACTTGGTCTCATACATCCTACTCTCTTGGGTCAAAATACCTCCCCAGATCCCAAACAAATCTGTTTATTGGGTTATACAAATCCCTCTGTAGAGGCCAGACAGAGACTAAGAGATCTTTTAAAGAGGGTAAAGGGTGAGATTGAATCAGAAATACCACTGTAACATGCCATGCAAGTGATATCAATATTTCATAGTTTAACAACTGTCTATCCATCAACAAGGATAAACAAAATGTGATAAATACATACAATGGAATATTATTCAGCCTTTAAAAAGAAGGCAATTTGATATATGCTATAAAAGGATGAACACTGGAAACATTATATCAAGTGGAATAAGTCAGACACAAAAGAGAAAATATTATATGATTCCACTTACAGGAGGTACATAGCTAGAATAGAAAATTCATAGAAACAAAGTAGAAGAAACGTTTCCAGGAGCTAGGGCAAGAGGAATGGAGAGTTACTGTTTAATGCATACAGAGTTTCTTCTAGGGATGGATAGTGGTTATGGTTATGCAATATTGCAAATGTACTTAATGACTGAGTTGTACATCTTAAAATGGTTAAGAGGAGATTCTGTTGTGGCGCAGTGGAAATGACTCTGACTAGTATCCATGAGGAAGTAGGTTCGATCCCTGGTGTCACTCAATGGGTTGGGGATCTGGCTTTACCAGGAGCTGTGGTGTAGGTCACAGATGTGGCTTGGATCCTGCATTGCTGTGGCTGTAGTATAAGCTGGAAGCTGTGGCTCCGATTTAACCCCTAGCCTGGGAAACTCCATATGCTGTGGATTTGGCCCTAAAAAACAATAATAATAATAATAGTAATAAATAAAATAAAATAAAATGATTAAGACAGTAAATTTTGTTATGTATACTTTATCACAATTTAAAGAAATTGCAGTGCTTGCTTCAGCAACATATACACTAAAATTGGAACAATACAGAGATTAGCAGGATGACACATAAATTCATGAAATGTTCCATATTTATACAAAAAACATTGAATCGCTATGATATATACCTGAAACTAATGCAATATTTCCTTATTTATTTATTTATTTTTTGTCTTTTTAGGGCCACACCGGCGGCATATGGATTTCCCAGGATAGGGGTCAAATCTGAGCTATAGCTGCCCGCCTACACCACAGCCACAGCAACTGCAGGATCTGAGCCATGTCTGCAACCTACACCACAGCTCATGGCAACACCAGATCCTCAACCCTCTGAGTGAGGCCAGGGATCAAACCTGCATCCTCATGAATACTAGCGGGGTTTGTTACTGCTGAGTCACAACAGGAACTCCATATTTTTCCATTTAAAAAAATTTGTTTAATAATAAATGTTTTCTAACTCTTAAGCCAATGCTTACTTAGTATAAAACCCAGACATTAAGATGTGACTATGCTTTTCCTCAGCTAGCTAACTTATTACTGTACTAACAAACATCAAATATTTATCTTATTTTCCTGTTGTCTAGTTTCTACCAGTCAAAGGGGCCTTACAGGGGCCTTTTTTTCTTATGCATTACAGCATCTTTCTCTTTGGGATAAAGCTCAAACAATGTATTATTGACTTTCTTTGGAGGATTTCAAAGCCTGATGAACCAGGAAGTTTTCATTACAAAGTCAAGTTTTTAGTCACATGAATTACCCATATATATTCAGAAATGATTCCCTCTAATATCCTGTGAGTTTGTAGAAGTTTCTTATGAGATTTCATTAGAAAACTTAAGCAGCTGTAAAAAAGCAAAATCATAGGCTAACACTATGTATTTAGCAAACTCAGAAATTATTGAATTCAAAACACTGATGAAACTTAACAGTGGAACCTTATGATCCCATAATGTTATGTCTTTGTGCTAGGGTCCTGAAGACACACCATCCCTTATCTCAAGGACACTGTGTGAGTGGGCAAGGCACATAACAACACATCATTTAAATAAGGTTAGGAAGTAGTTTGTGATCAAGTGCCACAGTGAGTGCAGATAAGTGCTATGGGAAGTCTAGGGAGAAAGGAAGAGTAGAGTCTGAATAGTCATTATAGGGATGGACAATCTAAAGTGAATGGGGGATAAGCATGGAGAGCAAGGAAGCTACTTGAAGAAGAGACAGAATCTGAAAGGATGATCACATATGAGGGAGGAGGAGGGCACAGAAGGGAGCCCCAAAGCTATAATAAGGGATTTATTCTAGGAAGCAGAAAGTAACATGAAAAACAGAGGCAGAAGCCTACTGGGGTGAAGAGAGAGTTGTTTGAATGACTGAAAAGGATCTACTAGGTGTGTGACTAAAGTCCCATGTGCCAGAAAACACTTCTGCTGGAAATTTTGCAACCAAAAAATACCACACTTGTGTCTACTGGGTAGGTAGTGAGTTGAGAGGTAGTATCAAAATCTACACATGCTTATGACTGGGTGTTGTGCATATAAATATTTTTTAAAATGCCATATTTGTTTCATGCTTGATACAACCTATATTTACAACTATTCTTGATATTATAACCTAACCTCTTTAAACTGTAAAATCAAATAACTTCATAATTTTCATTTTAATTTTCAAAATGAAATGCCAGTTAAGGCACACTCACTTCCAGGATTTAATATGAATTAAATAGAATATGGGGGGAACCCATTCTAAGCTGGCTCACTTCAAGTAGTCTTTTTCCTGAATCAACCCTTTTCAGATCATGGGGCTTCCTATAGGTCTTAACAGGTTTAACTCAGCCCCAGCCAGAATTAGATCCCACTATCATATTTCTAGGCTTTTGAGAGCAAATGTGGGTACCTATTATCAAATGCTCAGGAACTTCTGAGTCTGTATGAAACCAATCCAGCATTTGGGTTGTTCACACAAATGTAGTAACTCAGACACAAGGGATTAAAATATCGAACCCTTACCAGGTACAATTAATTGCCCAGCAAATGTAAGCATAGGGACTGAAAACAAACAAGAGATTCATGGATCTAAAGGTCACCATCATCTCAACGATGGAATCTAATGTAGATTCCTGCTCTCTTCAGAGCTCACACTATATATTATCATTAGGAGCAAGACACTGAATCAGTTCTCTTAAGATGCGAGGCTGTTTCCATGGTGACAAGAGTGCACTCCTTTCAACTCCAGGACAAATGAAGGGAGCATTCAGTAAATCAGGCAATTTCTGAGTATTTTCAAAGCTAGAAACAGACAGATAATGGCTAAAAGTCTTAACAAACACTGATTTGTTTCATTTCTAAGAGCAGAGGAGACCAATGACGGGAAAAAGTATGAGAACTGCATCCCAAACAAATATTGACCCTGGATCAAGTGTGAAATACACCTGATCCTCAGAGGGGCTTATCTTGTCAAATGAAATTATGTTGGCTTCACCCTGGATGGCACTCACATTGTAACTGCCATGCATTCAGGCAGAAAACAGCAATAGGAAATTTTTGATGAGATTTTTCCTATCAGGCCAACTGAAGTGGTACTTTCTAACACCAAGGATGGTTAATCTCATGTTTTCAAATGGTGACAATGAGCTCAAGATTCTAAATAATTTTCAAGTCTGTATAATTCTGTCTTTTGTAAACTGCCTGTTAGACAATTTTCTATGGAGTGCAACATCATATATGTTCACTTGTTAGAATTCACATAGAATCACTCTAAAGAAAGACCACCATTACTTTTACAGACCCTCTTGGCCAAACTTGAAGTTGGATGGCCATAGATTAGCAAGAGTCTTGTCAGGAATTGTAATTTCCACAAAACAATGTCAAAGCCATCCCTCACAGCTCATTAGATCTGTTTATTTTAAAAATATGGATCTGCATTTATTCAACAAGAGAAAACCCTCACCAGAGCCAAAACAAGAAAGAAAAAAAAAACCCTCACTAGTGCATCAGAGTACCTTCCATCAGATCATTATCAAATTATTTTCTTGAGAAATGTCCACAGGTTTGAAGGACACACCTTCCACCTTCTACATGGTTCGCAATAATGGCCACACTTTAGAATCATCTGAAGAGTTTAAAACAGAAGGCCTACCTTCAGGGATTTTGATTCAGTTGCTCCAAGGTGAGATCCAGGCAGGCTATTTTTAGAAGGCCCCCTGGTAATTCTAAGGTGTAGCCTAGGTTGGAGACTATTGGCACCCAGAGGCTGTTAGGAGGCTTAGACCTAATGAGTTCACTTTTTAAAGCACTTATTACACAAGTTATACATGAATACATTTCTCCATACACAAAAGGTTAAAATATAACAGCTAAATCCTGCCTTGGCCACCTCCACTCCTCCCCTCAAACCCTCTCTCAGGGATGGGTGCTCTTTTAGAATTTTTCTATTTACTTACATACCTATGTATTTTCACTGGTATATGAGTGAATATACATATATGTGAAAATGCATGTACATTTCATTTCTCAAAATAATTTTTAACATGTATCATACCACACATATTGCTCTGATGCTCTGTTTTTCCTTAACAATATGCCTTTGAGTTCTTTCCATGTGGTACTTCTCTGACTCATTATTTGTAACTGCTGCACAGTAGGCACATGCCACAGTTATTTTTAGAAGCCATTCTTCTAAATCCATGCTGTCCAATATGGTAGCCACTAGCTACAAGTGGTTATCGAATATGTGAGTGAGGCTGGTATGAGTTGAAGTGGGCCATAAGTATAAAACACATGCCAGATTTTGAATACTTACTAAGAAAAAATATATAATTAATATTTTTTTTACTTTAATTGTATGTTCAAAGGTTAATGTAACAAATAAAATACAGCATTAAAAAAATACAGCATTAAAAAAAAGAAAGTTCCTGTTATGGCTCAGTGGTAACAAGCCCAACTAGCCTCCATGAGCATGTAGGTTTGATCCCTGGCCTTGCTCAGTGGATTTAGCATTCAGCATTGCCATAAGCTGTGATGTAGGTTGAAACATAGTTCAGATCCCAAGTTGCTGTGGCTGTGTCGCAGGCTGGCAGTTGCAGCTCTGATTCAACCCCAGCCTGGGAACTTCCATATGCTGCAAGTGCAGCCCTAAAAAGCAAAAAAAAAAGGGGGGGGAGCATTAAAAGCAATTTCAGCTGGTTTTTTTCATGTCTATTAATTATTAATGCAATGATTAGAAAATATAAAATTTACTTCCATGGCTCACCTTGTATTTCTACTCAATGGTTCTATCTTAAAAGATGGGCATTTAGAATATTTGTAGTTCATTTGACATAACAAAGAAAGTGCCCCAGTAGACATTCTTATACATTAGCGGTTCTCAACAGGAAGCAATTTTGCCCTGCAGGGGACACTTGGCAATGACCAGACACATTTTTGGCTGTCACACTGGAACTGCTACTGGCATCAAGTGGGTAGAGGCCAGGGATGCTGCTAAACATCCTACAGTGCACAGGACAAAGAACTGCCTGGCCCCAAATATCAATAGTGCTGAGGCTGAGAAATCCAATTATTCATCAATTGTTGTCCACATGTAGGATTGCTGCCCAAGGGGGAATCTTACATCAAAAAATTGCTCTTGAAATGTTTATAGACACCATAAAACTGCCCTCCAGAGAGGATGTGCCAGTCAGCATTTCCCATCAGCAGGGCGTGGTGAGAATATTCAAATTAATCATTTAAGAACAAAAAATAAACCTGGCTGAGAAAAGATCGAAAGGCTTCAACATGTCCACTAAATGTTCTGAGCTCTTACTCTCACCAACAAGAATGACAATACACCTCTTAAGTTCCAGAGTTTTCAATAATGTCTGGAGGTTTAATTTACTCCCAACCCCTTAAAAAATGGTCTTCTTTGCTCTCAGAACATAATTCATCTGGAGTCCTAGCATTATTAATTTATAACTAACTAAACTAAACAACTAACTAGTATATCTCTCTGCTTTTCAAATGTGGTGAAAATTTGAATCATGGGACAATGAGCTACAAGTCTCAAATATTTCGCTAATTTTTCAAAAATTACTTGTATTTATCTTCATCCACACCAAGAGCCCTAGAGCAGTGTTTTCCCAGCAAAGGTTACCCTTTGAATGACCTCCATATGTAGTAACTGAAAATACAAGTTATGTGCCAGGGCCAGGTGTTTGTTCTCAAATGTACCATCCATTTATTCGTTAGAGGTGATCCTGCCAAACAAGTCAGCACGTAGAAACACATTACCGACCTCAATCTGTTATTCAAATCCAGAGGTAACATTGTTATGAAATGCATTCTTCCCATATTTGCATTTTAACTAATCTTTTTCAGAAAGCAAGGTTATTAACCTTCTCCAATTTTCAATTTTCGTATTTACAAAACTGCAAATTGTGGCAAACATGCTTCATGTCCCAACTTCTCTGCCTGACAAACCTAAGGTACTTGACAGCCATACACATTTTTCAGGAGAATCTTGCCTCTTATAAGCTTCCCCTGTTATGAACGCCTCGTAAAGAACTAATTTTAACTTTCCAGAGTGAATATTAATCACGAATGCATTCTCAGTATGAGAGCATGCAAAATGAGATGAGTGCTAGAAACTATTACAATTAGTTCTGACATCACCATTTCCCCCCACAGCTTTAAATATATAAATATAAATATATATGCACATATACATATTTTTTGAGAATGTATATATGTGTGTGTATGATTGGGTCATTTTGCTATACAGCAGAAATTGAAGAAACATTGCATATCGACTATACTTTAATCAACAATTTTTTAGAAGATTAAAAAAATTAAGGTACTCACATATATATATCTATTTTGTTTGTTTGGTTTTGGTAGGGGCGTTTTCAGAGTTAAAGTATTCAACCCATGGCCATGATGACATTTACCATGTCCTGATCTAAACTGATATCTACTGACTTTCATATTTGGGCCCTTAAAAGTTCTAGATAATAAAAGAAAAAAGAGGGGCAGGAGGAGGACAATGAGGAGGAGGAGAAAGACAGAGAAAAGATTAGCCTATAAGCACATTGAGGAAGGAGAATGCCTTTCTAGTTTACCATCCCATCCACGGCTCCCAGCACAGGTGCTGGCACAGCTAATGTAAACGCAACACGTGATTAAAGAATTCAAGATGGAGAAAACCAGATACCCAGGTTGAAAAAGCACAGAAGTTAGACCAAAAATTTGATTCAGAAGCATAAATAGGGACCTGGCCAAATTCAAAGTACTGGATATGCTGGTGGGAGGTGGGCAGAGCCCCTCTCAAGAGCTATTCTGAAGAGGAAAGGCTGAGAGTGCCTTCCTGGGGTGTAGGAAAGTGGGGGGGGGGTGTAGGGATATAACATCCTTCAGAATCTGTTACAGGGCCCCTCCTCACTCTGCCACTGCTCACCCTTTGCAGCCTGCTGCAGAGGAAATGGGGCTGTGCCCAACAAACCCCGTTCAGCTACCTAGAGAAGGTGGCAAAGATGCTATTTATTTATTTATTTATTTTGCTCTTTAGGGCCACACTCCCAGCATATGGAGGTTCCTGGTCTAGGAGTCAAATCAGAGCTACAGTTGCCGCTCTACACCACAGCTACAGCAATGAAGGATCCAAGCCATGTCTGTGACCTACACCACAGCTCAGGGCAACGCCAGATCCGTGATCCGCTGAGCGAGGCCAAGGATTGAACCCACATCCTCATGGATACTAGTCAGTTCCAAAGATGCAGTTTAGACATCAAAGTGACCCTTCAGAAAACCTTCATGGAACTCAGTTTGTAAATAGAATGTCACACCGCTTCTGAGCTTAGCAGAGCGCTCTGCTGCTTCATCGTCTCAGGGGAACTCACATCAGACAAGATCACCAGTGTCCAGGCAGAAAGGGCCTCTGTTTCATGGAGCCCTGATGAGAAACCCAAGTCCCATGTGCTCTCTTATTTCATTAAAGAGCTCTACTGCTTCAGATGCATTTTTGGCTGAATAGCCAGCCTACTGTATCTCTTTGACCTATTTTTATGGGATAGAAAAAAATAATGTTTCTTCCCTACAGAGGATAGCTTGAACTTACTTGTGCTATTAACATCTTCTGAAATATGTCTCATGCATGCTCTTTTCTTCATCGTGGCAGTGAGGTGGGAACTAACAAAAGGGGCCAAGAAGATCTTGGTGGTGTTAGCACAGTGGCATTTAGGTCACTGCCACCTGGGTGTCTGAGATAGCACAACTAGGGAAGGAAAAAAATACAATGCCAGATGGGGCTGGTGCTTTAGCTCCTTCTCTCCCATGCTGGAGGGGCCAGAACTATCCCTATCAATGGATTTCCTGAGCACCTACCTCTGTCAAGTCTTATGAAATGGCTGTTAACGTGGCAGACATGGTTCCTGCTCCCGAGGAGCTTAGACAATGGCAAGGGAGAGACAGCTCAACAGAAGCCACTTCTTTAAGGTAGACAAATAAATATGTATGCCCCAATTCTAAAGCAATTTCCTCCCAAATTTTAATTGCTTTATTGAGACATAACCTACATACAATAAATGTGTAAAATTCAAAGAGTTTTAGTGTACGTGCTAAATTGTGCAATCATATCCATAATCTCATTTTGGAACATTTTCATTATCCCAAAAAGAAACATTGTACCTATTAGCAGAGATTCCCCATGCTTCCCATGATTTCACCATCTCCGAGACAGGTAAGCACTTAAATAAATGTAAACAAGACACGCTGTGATACTCAATGAAAGGAATTTTAAAAGTACTTTGGAGTGGACAGAGATTAAATCCAACAGGAAGTTTCGACAAGTATCTTGGAAAAAGAAGTACTTAAGGTGGGTCTTATTTGGCAGGTGTAGGTGAAGCATTTTAAATATATGCTCTAAGACTATGCCATCCAATACAGTAGCTATCAGCCACATGTAGCCACTGAGCATTTGAAATATGGCTAGTCCAAAATGGGAATGCTTTAAAAACATACCAGATTTCAAAGACTTAGTATTTATTTATTTATTGCTTTTTAGGGCCACACCCTTGGCATATGGAATTTCCTGGGCTAGGGACTGGAGGTGCAGCTGCAGGCCTATCCCACAGCCATAGCAATGTGGGCTCTGAGTCGAACCTGTGACCTATACCACAGCTCACAGTGATGCCAGATCCTTAACCCACTGAGTGGGGCCAAGCATTGAACCCGCATCCTCATGGTTACTAGTCAGGTTCATTACCACAGAGCCACAACAGCAACTCCCAAAGACTTAGTATTTAAAAATAATGTAAAATATCTCACTAATAATGCTTATACTGAATGCATGTTTATAATAATTTGGATATACTGAGTTAAAAAACATTAAAATTAATTTCATGTATTTAATTTTTGTGCTTCTAAAAATGTTAACAGGATATTAAAATTATCTATTAATCTCAAAAATATATGAACACCTCATACTGCTTAATATAAAAAACAAACAACCCATAAAAAAATGGTCAGAAAATCTGAACAGACATTTTTCCAAAGAAGGCAGACAGATGACCAAAAAAAGCACAAGAAAATATGCTTAACATCACTAATCATTAGAGAAATGCAAATCAAAACTATAATGAGGTACGACTTCCCAATAGTCAGAATGGCCATCATTAAGAAGTCTACAAACAATAAATGCTGGAGAGGGTGTGGAAAAAAAGGGAACCATCTTACATTGCTGGTGGGACTGTAAGCTGGAACAACCACTATGGGAAACAGTAGGGAGGTTCCTTAAAAACCAAGTAACTACCGTACGATCCAGCCATCCCATTCCTGGGCATCTATTCAGAGAAAGACATAACTGGAAAAGATACATACAACCCAATGTTCACTGGAGCACTATTCACAATAGCCAAGACATGGAAGCTACCTAAATATCCATCGACAGAGGAATGGATAAAAAGTTGTGGTACATACATTCAATGGAATATTACTCAGCCATAAAAAGAATGAAATAATGCCATATGCAGCAACATGGATGGACCTAGATGTTATCATACTGAGTGAGGTAAGTCAGAAAGAGAAAGACAAATATCATGAAATCATTAATATGTATAATCTAATAAAAATGATACAGAAGAACTTACAAAAAACTCAAAGATTTAGAAAATCAAATCAATGGCTACCAAAGGGAATATGAGGGGGGAGGGATAAATTAAGAGTTTTGGATTAACATATACACACTACTATACATAAATTAGATAAGAAACAAGGACCTACTATATAGCACAGGGAACTCTACTCAATATTCTGTAATAATCTATATAGGAAAAGAATCTGAAAAATAATGGATATATATAAACATTAAACTGATTCACTTTGCTCTACACCTGAAACTAACAATCTTTTAAGTCAACTATACTCCAACAAAATTATTAAAAATGAAATTATCTCTACGGGTCATTTATACTTCTGTTAGACAATGCGGCTCTAAGAAATAAAGATGGCAGAGGGTAGTTCTATGTATAGTTTTCTAAGGTATCTCCATACTATTCTCCATAGTGGTTGTACCAGCTTACATTCCCACCAACAGTGCAGGAGGGTTCCCTTTTCTCCATACCTGCTTCAGCATTTGTTATTTGTGGACTTATGAATGATGGCTAATCTGACTGGTGTGAGGTGGTATCTCATGGAAGTTTTGATTTGTACTTCTCTAATAATCAGTCTAGTCACTTATGATGGAGCATGATAATGTGAGAAAAAAGAATGCATACATGTATGTGTAACTGGGTCACCATGCTGTACAGTAGGGAAAAAAATAATGTATAGAGGAAAATTTTTTAAATTTTTTTAAATTTTTAATTAAAAAATTTTAAAAAAAAAAGATGTCAGAGGATATATTGGGATCATTGACTGAAATCATTGAAAAATCTGAGAGATGTGACAAGAAACAAACTTGAAAAAAGAAGGTGAAGGTCTAGCTATTACGGGCTTAGGTGACCTCCAATGCCAAGCAGTTTGAATTTTGGTCTGGATGTAACAGAGAGTCAAAAGTTTGGAAAGGGAAGTAAAAAAAAATCAAATCAGTGCTTTAGAAAGTAGATGTTGGCAACCCCTAGTCAATAGTATTGACAAAAGTAACAAGACCAAAAAACACCGCCTTCACCAACTCTCCAAACTCATAAAAATGCTGGATCAAATGTAACACCACAAAAATACACAGCCAGGCTCGAAAAAGTAGAACAGGGGACTCCCAGCTGGCATAAACAGAAGGAATTAAGTGTCAGAGCAATAGGTTAAGAAGCTCAGGACACAGGCCATTAGAAATGGAGCTGAAGCTTTCATATCTGTGTGGAGAGAGGAGCCCAGGTCACTGCCCTGCACAAAAAGGGATGAGAAATTGAATCACATGCATCTAACTGGCACTAGAAAAACTCCTCCCAATGGATACAAACTTAGAAAAGAGAAGTGCATAAAAAGACAAGGAGCCAATGCAGGATCCTGTAAAAAAAAGAGTACAGGAGAATTGGGAGATGGTGCTGCCTGGTGAGCTAACTAAAGTCAATGTCAAGAAGAGAGGGGTGGGTAGTGGGACCATATGCTATGGACAAAGATGAGACAGTGCCTTTGACATGGTGAAGAGAGGTTCCCCAAGGGCCTCAAGGAGAAGAGTATTGGGCACAGTGACTGGAAAAGAAAAAAGCAAGAGTAGCAAACATGAACTTCTCTCAATGTTTTATTTTTTATTTTATTTTTTCTTTTTTGGGGGCCACACATGCAGCATATGGAAGTTCCCAGGCTAGGGGTAGACTCACAGCAGCTGTCCACCTAACAGCCACAGCCACAGCAACACGGGATCTTTAACCCAGAGTGAGGCTGGGGCTCAAACCCTCATTCTCATGGATACTACTCATGGTTCAATGTTTTAGAAGTGAGGTGGAGAGACGGGCTGTTGGTGGCTTGAAGAGAAAAGCAGAGCAAAGAGATTTCTTTTCAGCAATAAAAGACACTCAGTGGAAGTCATTCAGAGAAAAGAGTGATTCTAAAGATCAAGAAGTAGGATCAATGAAGGAGCAAGATTAGAGCAGGAGGATGACCACAGATGGAGCCTTCGAAAAGGGAAGGGGTGTTGATGTCCGCCAGAGGTTCAGGGTAATGCTCATTTAAGCCACAGAGCTATTCTGGAGCAGGGAGCACAGTGGCCGAGGGCATGACATATTTGACACCGCTGCTATTAGATTGAAAGGAGTCCCCAGAAACAGTGATGAGTGGCAGGGAGGGCCTGGCTCCCACAAACACGATGTCAGAAGTGGTTCAAACTGAGGTTTCCCAGGGTTGCCCAGGGCTACATGCAAAAGAGTACAACAGAGTGTTGAAGCAGTGAAGCTTTGCTAAGGATCCAACTGGGTATGGGGAACGGTGAAACCAAAATGAGAGGGAAAGACTGGGAGACACTGGGGCTAGAGACCAGGCCCCCCAGTACAGCATGGAGCAAAGGCCAGCCTGTGCTGCTTACATGTTACAGGCAATTAACAGTTGAATGAGAAAAAATACTCATTTTGCCATTTATATTTGTCCTCAACAGTATAGTCATTTAAGTAAATGGTCAGCATTATGTCAATTTCTAAGTGGGAAAAGCTACAGAAATATTAAAACATAATGTAGCAACTGCTTTCCTTCAGCCCTTTTGCTTTTCAATTCCATCATTCACTCATTTAATCATTCTGGTGCTCCTACAATATGCCAATCTCTGGAGGATGAGAATATAAAAGAGTAGGATGCACGTTTTATTTAACCTGCAACTAAACATTTATCCTGAGAATGTAAATCCAGTGACTTTGAGGCCTCCGTTTATAGACAAGCCAAGAAAATAGTCATTGGTCCTTTCTCTCTGGAGCTAGAGGAAGGTCGTGGATGGACTAAAAAAAAGTCAGGAGTCCTTGATTTTGATGCTAGCTTGGGTGTCACCTGATGGGAAAATCTGTTTATCTGTTTTCACCTAGAGTGTATTTTCAGTGTGGAAATGCTGGTGTTCTAGCAGCACTGAGGAACAAGTGAACAAGGTGACTGAGGCCAAAGGACATGGGAAAAACCCTAAGCAGAATGTACTGAAAAGCCCCTGAAAACTCTTGGTGAAGCAGGAAAAGCAGGTATTTGGAAAACTATAAGCAGGTATTTTGTCTTCATGGACAATGAGAGATTTTTTTTTTTTCTGGGGCAGTGAATGCTAAGGATTTGAAAAAGGAACAGTCATAGTGACAACAAATGTTTCACAAGAAAAAAATATCAGTGGAAGAAACAGAAACCTAACTTGGAGGAAGGAAAGATTATAAAATGTGTCTGTAAAAGTATATGAACTGGGAAATATCAAATAAATCTTCTTCCTATCTTGGATCAGTCTTACCTTTTGGACATTTGTCTCTTCCCGCCTCTTTCTTTCATAAATTAAAAACAAATATATACTTCTTAGTTCTACAGAATATGAAATGGGACCTTAGTTCCAAGGACCTTCCAAAGATATCTTACAAGAGGCAATTCTGCTTCAATATGCAATAAGTTGATCTGTGGCCTGTGAGCCACAGTTTTTAAAAATATTTGTCAGACTCTTAATTTGTAGTTAGAAGCTAAAACTAACTAGCTACAAATTAAAAAATCAAATTAGTTTGAATTAGCCAAGGTAATGGAGTCTATCAAAGAAATCAAATATTTTAAAGCAATAAATTAGCCTAAACGGCAATCCGAGCCTTGCAAATCTTGCAAAAACCTGCTGCCTGTGTGTCTCCTGGGGACTCTGTACATTTTAAAAATGAGGTCAGGCCACATCCAATTACCAGGGTGAACACAGGATACTTCAGAATGTTTTGGGGTCATAATTTAATGAGCTATAGCAATAACTTGCTAAGTGTTCCATGGCTGGTTTCATGAAGATAATATTACATGTGGATGAGCACAGGTCCATAAGTGATTGGGAATTACAGGTATAAGCCATGAATAATAAGCCCTGAAACACACTGTTAGTGCTAATGAATACTTAGTGACATTTTTTCAGCTAAAATTAGATTATAGGTTACTTTAATACTCTGCATGGAAATTACTTTTCTCAAACCTTGAAAACTGCCAGAGAGTAATCTAGTTCGAATCTTTCTGAATAAAGGATGTTGAGGATGCAGAAGAGGGGAGCAGTAGCAGTGAAGATTGAGGCTTCAGCTTCCACTGGGATATAATTGACCTATGCTCAAATGTCGATTATATCCCAGTATCGAATTGAATGTAAGTTAGCTGGCTCCCCTTCTATGGTGTCGGCAGACTCTATGATGGAGTGAAGTGGGCATGAGGGAAGGCAAGGGATGCGCAGCAGAATGAGGAAGATCTTTCACCAAAACCTTGAAGAGACTCAGATGCTTGATGTCAAATGGAGAACCATCACGGCTCAAAGACAGTCAGAGGCCAAAAACAACTGGACTCCTTGTACCCTCTAAGTACAACCTATGTCTGCTTTTCTGTGGTCACTAGACCAGAGGTTGGGGGAATTTGGGGGTTGGCATCCTACTACCTCTATCTCAGGGAGGAGGGGAATGCAGCACACAATGAACTTAGCACAAGAGTGCACCTGCAGGAAACACAGGGGAGCCAGCTGGCACTGAATATAAACAAGGATTTCATTTAAAAACTAGTCTCAGGAACAGAATGATATGCTGGACGTTATGGGTACTTAAGGTATGAAGAAAAAGGCAAGGCAAAGTCGAAAGGAATCATGACTTTCCTTGCCTTACTTTTGAACTAAAGAAGCTTGTTTGGTAATTTCAAGTGAAATAAAGTTTTTTTTTTCCTCCAGGTTTCTGTGAATCTGGAAAAGATGGGCAAATGTACACAGGAGTAGAACTGCTGAAAATAATGGAAGAAAAAAAATTATACAACCTGGAATCCATATATTATACATACTGTTTTTTCTCTTAATTTAAATAGATAGGAACATAAGGATTGATATACCTGCATATTCCCCTCTTACTTCATAATGGGTGGGAAAATAAGAATTTTTATCAACTGACACTCTTAAGAATATTCACTGATTTTTGAGAATCTCATTATGTATAATTAACGGTAACCATCACATCAGAGAAGCTCTGATATATAATCTTGGTAGCTTTCTTATTCACAACCTCATATAAGCAGGCATCCCTCCTCCATATTGAAACTGTGCTACAGCAATAAGTGCTCCATCCAACCTTCAGGCAGCAAAGGCAGAGAAAATGGGGAGGCATGAAAGCTCCTAATTGCACTGTCCCAGAGGAGACTGCATGAGTCACATGGCTCCAATATAACACCAAGGGAAGAGGGAAAACAGGAGAGGGGCACATAAAATATTTGGTGAACATGAATGTCTGCCACACACTCCCAAACTTGTTAAAAAAGAGTGAATTAGCCAGACACATGCTCCATTGGGGGAAAAGAAAATAAGATTATTAAGGAAACTTAACTTCTCTAGAGGAGAGTTTGAAATCACCAGTCTTAGCTGGAAACAGAAGATAATGTTTGTGAACAAGTTGGGAGAAGGTTATGATTTCATGCTTCATGCTTTACTCAAAATTTAGGGTTGGGGCTTTGGTCAAGATAAGGTGAAGCAAGTAGCTATTGAGGTACCATTTGATTTCAAATCTGGCTAGAGTCCAAGTTTCTCAATGTCATGTCCAATGCCATGAAAACTAGACATTGCTTCCTTCTAGAGTGTGGGGCTCCTATTGAAATATTAAAGTTGCTTAAACTTTCCACATGGAAACAATTCCAGGTCTTACTGTGCAGTGCTGTTGATTAATCCTTGTTAATTAGGATCACCTGGAGATAAAAAAAAAAAAAAAATCTAGTGACGTCTGTGCTCCAACTCAGAGCCCAAGGTCTAAAGACAAGCCCAGGTAATGACTTTATTTTTAAGCTACCTGGGTAATTCCAAGAGACAATTAAGTTTGAGAATCCCAGTTTTAGAAGAAAGCCACCCCATCTCCTAAAAATTGCCATTTGCTATTGGTTTTAAGACTGGAAAGCTTTAATAAGTTAAATTAATGCTTGGGACCCACCCCAGATAGTCTGGTTTAATTGGTCAGGGTAGTCAGGGCTGGGCATTGGGATATTTCAAGTTCTTCAGGTGATTTTAATATAACGCCAAGTATAGTACAATTTATGGCAACACAGTCATCCCTAACCCCCCTTGTCAGACCAGAGGTGTGACTTGACTAAAACTGGGGAGGGGGCAGCAGCTCCAGGTGGTGCTGTCCGTGGTACTGAAATGTCACTGCAAGGAACTTTTAATTGGTAGGGGCAATGAGCATTTATTTTAAAGGTGATAAAATCTTCCACACTTGCATTTTTTTTTCTTTTAACTTGAGAGAGATAAAAATTCTTCTACTGTTATGTTTATTTCCAGTTCTATATTATGGCTTGTTAAGGAGAGAGATTTTGAAAGAAAGAGGATTCTTTGCTATTTGTCCAGAGATAAGATAGGGCAATGATCAAAATAATTAGAATTGGTACTCTTGGAAAATCCAAATTTTTTTTTGGGGGGGGGGGAATAATGATAATGTCCCAAATATTTTTTAAATTTTTTAAATTAAGAGAATTTTTTTTTGCTATTTCTTTGGGCCGCTCCCTGCGGCATATGGAGGTTCCCAGGCTAGGGGTCCAATCGGAGCTGTAGCCACCAGCCTACGCCAGAGCCACAGCAACGTGGGATCCGAGCCGCGTCTGCAACCTACACCACAGCTCACGGCAACGCCGGATCGTTAACCCACTGAGCAAGGGCAGGGACCGAACCCGCAACCTCATGGTTCCTAGTCGGATTCGTTAACCACTGCGCTACGACGGGTACTCCCCTTAAATTAAGAGAATTTTTAAAGTATAAGTCCCATCCAAAATTTGAAAGCATTAATATTTATAGTTATTTTTCTGCTTAAAAAGATGGAAGTGAAATAGTTTGAGAAACAGCCTATTTTCATGGAGTAACATTCATCTATTTAATGATACTACCACTGAAGATTTCTAGTTGATTCATTTATGTAGCTTTATTTTTAAAAATGAGTTAATGTGGTGTTATAACCCCAATAAGTAGATATAGCCTAGAAGTTAAAATTTCCCACCTTTCTCTCCACATTTCTTATATCATTACCACAACTCAATTGTCCAGTCAGTAATTTCCTGTATTTCCCATGATCTAAAAACCTACACTCTTTCCCTCAAATTTCTACTGAGATGCTATATGTTCCATGATTCCTTCCAATAACAAATCAGTAAATAAAGGGTTGAATGAACACTTTAAAACTTGCCCGATTGATGACTATTCTCTGAAACAGAGAAAGCATTTTCCAGAGCAAATGACATTATGCAAATATAAGCCTGATACGTTAACCTGAAAATGCCAAACATCTGAATACCACCTTATTAGCAAACAGCTTGGAAACACATATGCCTCTTCTTTGCTAAATTCTAACATTTTGCATAAGGTTGCAGTATGTGCATGCACAAAACCTAATACATCATAAACAATTTTCCTTCAGAGCAGGTATGTTTTTAGCCCTCTACAAACAATTGGAAACCAAGTGCTTTAGGCTAGAAACAAAGGCACTTGCTAATACAATCCATGGGCTGTTTGAAGAGTTAATGATCAACATCACTAATTATTAGAGAAATGTATATCAAAATTACAATGAGGTGCTACCTCACACCAGTCAGAATGGCCATCATCATAAAGTCTACAAATAAAAAAAGTTGGACAGGGTGTGGAAAAAAGAGAACCCTGTTGGTAGGAATGTTAGTACAGACACTATGGAAAACAGTATGCAAGTCCCTGATAAAACTAAGAATAGAGTTACTGTATGATCTAGCAATCCCACTCCTAGCATATATTCAGACAAAACCATGACTCAAAAATATACGTACATGTGCTATATTCATAGCAGCACTATTCGCAATAGCCAAGACATGGACATAACCTAAATGTCCATCCACAAATGAATAGATACAGAAGATGTAGTACAGATATAAAATGGAATACTACTCAGCCACCAAAAAGAATGGAATAATGCCATTTGCAACATAGATCAAACTAGAGATTATCATACTAAATGAAGTAATTCAGAAAGATAAGCACTAATACCATCTGATATTACTTATATACAGAATCTAAAATATGACACAAATAACCTATCTACAAAACAGAAACAGACCCACAGACCAGGAGAACTTACTTGTAGTTGCCAAGGGGAAGAGGGTTGGGAGAGGGAGGGAGTGGGAGGTTGAGGTGAGCAGATATAAGCTATTATACATAGAGGGAGTAGACAACAAGGCCCTACTATATAGCACAGGGAATGATATTCAATAGCCTATGATAAACCATAATAGAAAAGAATATTTAAAAAAGAATTATATATATGTATAACAATCACTTTGCTGTACAGCGGAAATTAACACAACATTGTAAATCAATTAAACTTAGGGGAAAAAATGGTTACTGTGGGAAAATCACAAAATCACTCAAGAACTTTTACTTATTACCAAGCTATATAAGTTTGAAACCTGAATTTACTTCTTTGGTGAAAAGAAGAGTATCTGCCCCATACTGTCCTACTCTACATTTCAAAGAAAGATTTCACATCAATCCCATTTTCCCCTAAATGAAAGCTGGGAGCTTTGCCGGTTTGGTTAGTACAGCAATAAAAGACTATAGTTCTCAAACCTTGAACATAGCTTACCCTTCATCTATTCAGCCATTTAATGAGTAAGTCTGGTAGCCACAAGCCTTTAATGGAGTCAAGTCAAGGGATTTTTAAAAACATCCAAGTCCAACAATTTTCCAATGGTACTCTCCTCTGGCTAAGGCTGACATCAGTCAGGTAAGACTTCTCTTTGCCAAAAGAGCTCTCAGGACACAGCTAGTTTATCATCAACACAACTGGAATCATTTTAACATAGCCTCTTTAGACTACTGATAGTCCCTATCTCTAAATTAAACACTCTGGGAACCTGCCTATTTATTGACCACTTTCAAAGAGTGCTCTGTAGAGCCCAGAAGCAGACAGACAGAAAAAGGTTTTGAAAGAGGTTCTCTGGAATTGCTGGTCACACTATCAGAACTCCAGGAGGCTGAGGGTGAGCTCATAACTTCCCTAGGCTCTGAGAGGCCTCCCTACCCCAGTGCCTGGCTCAGCTGTGTACACAACTCTGCAGTAAACTTGTTTTTCCCATCAAATAATATCAAAAGTTGGAGTTCCCCTCATGGCTCAGCGGAAACAAATACAACTAGGAACCATGAGGTTGCGGGTACAATCCCTGGCCTCACTCAGTGGGTTAAGGATCTGGCGTTGCTATGGCTGTGGCACAGGCCCGCAGCTATGGCTCTTATTAGACCCCTAGCCTGGGAACCCCCACAGGCCATGGGTGTAGTCCTAAAAAGCAAAATAATAGTAATAATAATAATAATAATATCCAAACTCTTATTCTCCAAGGAGTCTTTTTTTTGGGGGAAGTAAACAAAGAAGTCACAAATACTCCCCTCTCACCATATAATAATAATAATGTCCAAACTCTTATTCTCCAAGAAGTCATTTTTTTATGGAAGTAAACAAAGAAATCACAAATACCCGCCTCTCACCATTAAGAATTTGTATCACTTTAGCATGAAGGCACTCATCCTCAGAACACACAAACAGGAGACCAAGGTGAGGGAGTGAAAAAATGATTATCAACAAGATGAAGTCTTGCCTCACTTTTATCTAAGGTCCTTCGGGACTCTGCTGCATTGGTGGCTCTTTGGCTTCCATCTGTCACATAATTCCAGAAAAAAAAAAAACGTATTATGTCTAGGGCCAATGACAGTTTTATAACACTTGAAAAACCTGTTCT
The DNA here is from genome assembly GCF_016906955.1 of Phacochoerus africanus. Taxonomy (NCBI): domain Eukaryota; kingdom Metazoa; phylum Chordata; class Mammalia; order Artiodactyla; family Suidae; genus Phacochoerus; species Phacochoerus africanus. The sequence goes on from NC_062545.1 coordinate 232,534,112, forward strand.
ACATTGTGTTTCCAGTATGACTCAGCCATTGGAATAAGCATAATGGTGAAAAATATTCGTCTGTAACATGAAAAGTATAAGTTTTTTTTTTTTACTGCATCCACAGGATACAGAAGTTCCTGCACCAGGGATCAAACCCACGCCACAGCAGTGACAATGCTGGATCCTTAACCTTCTAAGCCACCAGGGAACACCACCATAATCTTAAATTAGAGATTAGCATGGGCTGCCTTAAAACTCACAAAATTTTAAAAACTGAATGAAAGTGAAAAAAATTTTTTTTCATGCAAGTAAACTCAGATTCTCAGTTTAAACAGTAATGACTGTTTTCTCAACACTGATCTCACTTAAAACCTTATTCTCATTTAATTGTTTCCCATAATGTAGTTTAGTTGAAATCCCCAAGCACCTCGTCTGTGCACAGATTTTGTTCTTACAAAGAAATAGCCTTCAAACACAAAGAGGATTCATTATCAGAAAAAGGACAGGACCTGCTGGGTGAGAGGGACACCTAAAACACTCCAGTAAAACCAGAGATCCATCATTCTCATAAATGATAAACCCTTCCAAGCTGACTCTTATCCTCCAAAAAAATCTTCATGAGCCTTCAGAATGCTGTGTCCCTTATCTCAGACTATAAGGTAATACTAGTCATGATGTCTGGGCAACTGCTGGGTCATTGCTTCTGTCCTATTCTTTGGGCATCCAGTCTGGGAGACTGGGAGTGAGATGCAGAGATGGGAGGGACTCTCTTTCACCAGGATCACTAAGATTTGGTTATTAGTCTCACCCTCTTCCACTCCTATAAAGTTGGGATACCAGACTATGATGCTGGTCCTCTGGCATCCTGAACAAATCAGGGGCCTTCACTCCAGGGCTGGTGCAAAGGAGCAGAGTGGGTGGAGCTGACCACTGTCTTCAAAGAGAGACTGTGCCAACATGAACAATTCGCTCTCTCTCATATACTGCAACTGTTCCCCCCAAACTCCAAGCCTACTGGGACTCAAAGCTCTAGGAAGCAGGGTGTCCCCAGTCCTGTCCATCCCAACAACAGAGAAGAACAAAGATGTGGAACCAGAGATCAGCTGCTTGTTTCAAGACCATTCAGTGACCTTGGGGCACATTCTTTCAATTTCCCAAGAATCAAGTTTCTCCAGTTCTCTCAAGTGTTCTTAGCTTTCCAAAACCAAAGGAAATCTTCGTGTCTGCAGACCCAGGTCTTGAGCTTTTCAAAGACTTAGTATCCCTCCTTTAGTCATTTAAGTTTTCTTTTTACAGCAGGAAATGCTGAGTAGACACCAAGTTCTTCCCCAGCTACAGATATTTTCATGACAGTCTCCCAGCGAGATGAAAATGAGATTTGATATTTCCTTTGGGCCTGCTGACTAATCTCTTTAGGTCAATAGCAAGTACCAGCTTGCTCAACAGTGAAGTGTTTGGACAGAAGTTATTGCTAGGAGTGGCCCACTGGCATTTTCTAGCTCTGCCTCTTCCTTGCTCCTGGTTTTTCTGTTCTCCACAGTCCTCTTTGAGACATACTGAAAATCTACTAAGCAATGATTATGAACCTGGCCTTTTGGAATTTGGGATTTGGAATTTTTGTCTTCCTCTGGTAGATTGGAAATATTATCTGTCCACATATGACTACTTTTAATTCTCTGGTAATATATAGCCTACAACTAGAGTAACCATTTGTGCTGCTTTGTCCCCAACAGTCCTGGTTTGTGCCTGTGGTGCTGGCAAAGCTATTAATAGTGCCCACATTCACTCAGACTGTCCTACTTTGAGTGGAATTATATCACCCCCAGCTAAGGGGATCTAGCTGCAGTTTTCATAGGCTTCATGTAGTGGAGGGATGTGGGGGAGGAGAAGGACCACAAGAAACCTTAGTTATTTGCTAGGCCATGCAGGCTGTCACCTTTTAAGAAACATTCCTGGAATCATTCTTTCCCAGATGAAGCCACACAGAGAAATTTTGAAGGCATAGACACCACAGACAGATATGCAGGCACCACCATTTCCAGACTACATATAAAACATGGGCAAGTTATTTAAATTCCCTGTGCCTCAGAGCTTCCTTGCATGTAAAGTGAAGTGAATAAGAGTACCTACTTCAAGAGATTGTTGTGAGTAACATGACTCGATGGGGCTTCACCTACTAACTGCTATAAAGTGATTTCTGCCACAAAGGATGGCCCTGGACCCAGATTCTAGTCACCAACAACTACCTATGGGCTAAACCTAAGGGATGTTGCAGAGGAGATGTGGTGCAAGACTTTGGTTTGGGTATTGAAAAAAAAAATCCACACAGTAAGATTCTCTCTTTTAGGAAATTGATGCTAATGAACAAGGCTGGTCACTGAAGTTGAATCTCAAGTGATGGGAAGCTTCATTTCCCCAGGTTAGCCCAGTCACAAAATCCTTAGGTACCAGGGTTCCTGAATCCCCATAAGAAACATCCATGTCTCGATATCCCTGTGTATGCTTGTCATAATCTCTCATTGCCCAGTTTCACCTGTTGATGGGTCTCTTCTGCTGCCTTAAATAAATTCAAGGGGGGAACAAGCTTCATTCACAGAGGACGAGGTGCAGGAAAAACCTGGGACCCCAACTAGAAGCATCCACTTGTGAAATCTTAAATTCTATACCCTACTCTCTGACCACAATTTCAGATCAACTCAGCTCCTTGAAGCTCATCTATCCCTTGGCTTCACTGAAGCCCCTATTATTTCTTAATTTTTTTCCCCTCCTGATTTCATTTTTTTCTCTACACAGCCTGGGTCATGTGTTTGATCATTTTAACTCCCTTTCACCAACACTTTAATTTCACCTCCCAGTGTTTTTCCACCCAAGGCACCCAAAGCTTCTAACACTGAGTTAACCCTACTCCGCACATGAAAGCCACAAAGTTACAGCAGAATACTTAAGATGTGCACTGAGATAGTGCTACAGTCTCGGCAGGCCCTCAACGCTGCACATTCCCTCAACTGTGGTCAGCGGCTCACCCACTAATATTCCTGCCTTCCTCACCTCCCTCCACAATGTTACCAATCTTTCCTCCTCCTCTGCTCATGATTTCCCCCTCCTCCACCAGCTGGCAACCAGGCACGTATACCCTGGTTTAAGAGACCTTGTCCTCTAGGATAAAATCCAGTGTCCTAAGTCCTTGTTCATCTGCCCTTCCTAAGATCTTGTCCATCCCCTTGGCCTTGCAGTTGGCCAACTCTCAATGCCAATTCACAATCCATTCTGCATAAATGGTTCTATCTATCTGAATGTCTTTTTCTTCTCTCCAGCCCACCTGACAAACACCGTCCAACTTCTCAAACGCAATCCTCTTTGCCCCATGAATTCAGCTGACACAAGATCGAATCATTCACTTCAGTCTTACCACTTGACACTGCCTATATATTTCGGTTGTTGCGTAAGGTGTTTGTGGCAGCTGAAGTATCTGTCCACATGTTTTTATTTGACACAAGATTTTCAGCTCTATAAGGTCAGAGGCCTAGTCTTGAGAATCCTCTTTGGATTCTCAGATCACCGAGAAGTCTCCAGGAGGTGTTCAAAATGGGAAGTTGTATAGAGGGAAACCCCAGTCTGGCTGGCAGGGCTGGGTTTTCACACTTCTAACCAGCAATGTCAAATCAGGTTCCTCACTGATTTCTGTAGCGCTAGTGTCTGAAATACGTTCCGGTCATACTGTAAACAGAAGGATGTTCAGAGATTCCCCTGCAGCCCCACTGGTGCGAAGCCTAGGTGTCTTGGGATAAGCAAGAGCTTTACCGCAACTCCAACTGGCCTAATTCCCCAACAAATTAAGAGACAGCAAAGTTCTCTTTGTGACTCTGCTCAGGAAAAAGAGGCAAGATCTTAAAGACTGAGTTCATGTTGGAGGGACAGGAAGGAAGAAAACCCAGGGAGACAAGAAAGCATTATCTGTCTTCTTACTTCAGGTCATTAGCCTGAAGCTAAGAAGACAGATAAATTGCAAGCATCTGGGAAATGTGGAGCAGCTTTGGCAACAAAACACCCTATTTGAAGAAGCTGGACTCTTCAGACTTCAGATTCCAAAGCAAATGCTTTCTCTGTAAATTCACGCAATTCCAGTAAACTTTTGTTTGGGATTATAATTGTTTTTGTTCAATCTTCATGTTGAGTAAGGAGTGGAAGATTGTAAAAATTCTTTTCATATTAGTTCTATGTGGCTCCAACTGACCCACTTTTTAAAAATTGAGGTTTAGTTGATTTAAAATGCTGCATTAGTTTCAGGTATAAAGTGATTCAGTTACACATGTATACACATATGTATATTCTTTTTCAGATTCTTTTCCATTATAGGTTATTACAAGACATTGAATATAGTTCCCTGGGTTATGAAGTAGGTTCTTGTTGTTTATATTACATGTAGTAGTATGCATCTGATAATCCCATACTCCTACTTTATCCCTCCTCTGTTTCTCCCTGCCCCCCCACTTTCCCCTTTGGTAACCATAGTTTGTTTTCTATGTCTCTGGGTCTATTTCTCTTTTGTAAATAAGTTCATTTGTATCATTTTTTTTTAGATTCCACATTTAAGTGATATCATATGATATTTATCTTTTTCTGACTTACTTCACTTAGTATGATAATATCTAGGTCCATCCATGTTGCTGCAAACGGCATTATTTCATTCTTTTTTATGGCCCAATAACATTCCATTGTGTGTGTGTGTGTGTGTGTGTGTGTGTGTGTGTGTGTGTGTGTGTGTATCATATCTTCTTTATCCAATCCTCTGACAACATGTATTTAGGTGCTTCCATGTCTTGGCTATTGTAAATAATGCTGCTATGAATATTTGGGTGCATGTATATTTTCAAATTATAGTTTTCTTCAGATATTTGCCCAGAAAGCAATGGATGGATCATATAGGAACTATATTTTTAGTTTTTTAAGAAACCTCCATACTGTTCTCTGTAGTGGCTGTACCAGTTTACATTCCCACCAACAGTGGCAGGGTTCTCTTTTCTACACATCTTCTCCAGCATTTGTTATTTGTAGATTTTTTTGATGATGGCCATTCTGATTGGTGTGGGGTGGTACCTCATTACAGTTTGATTTGCATTCCTCTAATAATTACTGATGATGAGCATCTTTTCATGTTCCTGTTGGCCAGCTTTATGTCTTCTTCAGAGAAATGTCTATTTCGGTATTCTGCCCATTTTTTGATTGAGTGATTTGTCTTTTTAATATTTAGATGAATGAGCCATTTGTATGTTTTGGACATTAATCCCTTTTAGGTCTCATCATTTGCAAACATTTTCTTCCAGCTCATTGGTTGTCTCTTCATTTCATCATTGGCTTCCTTTACTGTGCAAAAGCTTTTAAGTTTCATTAGGTCCTTTTGTTTATTTTTGCTTTTATTTCCACTGCTCTGTAAGAAGTATCCAAAAAGATACTGCTATGGTTTATGTCAAAGTATGTTCTGCCAATGTTTTCCTCTAAGAGACTTATAGTATCCAGTCTAACATTCAGGTCGTTAGTCCATTTCAAGTTTATTTTTGTGTATGGTGTTAGAGAATGTTCTAATTTCATTCTCTTGCATGTAGCTGTCCAGTTTTTCCAGCATCACTTATTGAAGAGACTGTCTTTTCTCCATTGTATATTCTTGCCTCCTTTGCCATAGATTAGTGATTACAGGTGCGTGGGTTTATTTCTGGGCTTTCTATCCTGTTCTGTTGATCTGTGTTGTCTGTTTTTGTGCATGTACCATACTGTTTTGATGACTGTAGCTTTGTAGTAATGTTTGAAGTTGGGCAGCCTGTTTCTTCCAGTTCCATTTTTCTTTCCCAAGATTGCTTTGGCTATTTGTGGCCTTTCGTATTTCCATACAAATTTAAAAATTTTTTGTTCTAGTTCTGTGAAAAACGCCATTGGTAATTTGATAGGAATTGAACTGAATCTGTAGATTGCCTTTGGAAGTATAGTAAACTGACTTGCTTCTGAGACTGTGTCTGAGAAGATGTTAAACATCCTAATTACTGTGTGTAGGGTCTATAAAGCCATGATGTGATCCTAGTATCTTCTCTACATGCCTCCTGCCCTACACCTTCCTCCCCCCCCCCCACACACACACATCCTTGGCTGTCCCCTTAATTAAATTTTCTAAAGCTTTTCTGTGCAAACACATCTCCTGGGACTCTTGTTAAAATTCAGATCCTTGGAGTTCCCACTGTGGCTCAGCAGTAACCAACCCAACTAGTATCCATGAGGATGTAGTTCAATCCCTGGCACTGCTCAGTAGGTTAAAGGATCCAGTGTAGGTCACAGACATGGCTCAGATGCTGCGTTGCTGTGGCTATGTGTAGGCCAGCAACTGTAGCTCTGATTTGACTCCTAACTTCCATATGCTGCAGGTATGGCCATAAAAAGGGAAAAAAAATGCAGATGCTGACTTTGTCGTTCTGTGGGGGTGGTCTGAGAGGTCATATTTCTAACTTGCTCCCAGGTGATGCCAGTGATGTGTGCATGACCACTCCTTGAGTAGCAAGGCTCTACCCTTCCACTAGTGGACCCAAAGTAGTGGGTCATCCAGGGGACAAATAACAAGATGCTCCACTGATGCACAAGTAGAAAGTATTAGAATTCTATTCATGTTGGACTTGCTGTGTCTGTGGCATAGGCCACCAGAGATAGCTCCAATTCAACGTCTAGCCTGGGAACTTCCATATGCTGTGGGTACAGCTCTAAAAGGACCAAAAAAAAAAAGAATTCTATTCATGTTAATTTATCTGAAACTTTTAAATCTAAACAAACACAGGTACTTTCGTCTATCAGATGGCCTCCCATCAGGATGAGTAAAAGGAATCCTAAGAAAAGTATGGAAATAAAAATCCTCAATTCAGAGAGGTTGACAGAGGTGAACCAACTTGTCCATTCCCCTTCAGCTCATGGCCATATGCTGAAATGCATATGTCACAGAATTTACGGAATGCATTATCTAGTATCAATTAAAGCAATCCTCACAAAATGTATAAGAGGCTTAAATGCCAAGAAACTGCTAATTAAAGATGCCATTAAGAATCTACATCTGCCAACCAAAAAGCTGGCCCAGAAATCTAAAATTATAATAAAGATTATTTGGCATATGGACTTACAGTCTTCTTTCATTATGACCTTGAAAGTATATTGCATCTGGAAATAACAGGAGTATATGCATATAATTTTTAAGTAATAAAGGATAAATACGCAAATATTATTTTGCTGATGCAGCGTACAATCAAGGCTTAGACACCACTGCTCTGTACTACCTGCTGGCCTGCCCTGCACCAGGGAATAAACAACCTGGTGTCCTTCGGTTAAGCCCTACCCTCATCCTACCTGTTATGACACCCCACCCTCCACTCTAACTGATGTTTCAGATGAAGCAGTAGTAAAGCCAGTGATCCAAAATTCAAGTTCCCCACACAGTCAGGAAGAGAATCACAAACTCATAAAGAGGGTACAAATGTGGTAAGTGGAAACTGACCCTAGATCTCAGCATTAGGAAGCAATAGGGATTAGTGGAACCTGTGGCAGCATGGAGAATGCAGGCCTTTTAGTCTTTCTATTCTTTGCACATATGGGCATGCAGAGCCAGAGTTGCCAGATTTTCTAATATTTCAATGAAAAAGTACATTTGGAATTTTACTGGATGTGACATAATGTTTAAACAGGCATGCACGCACAAACACACACGCACCCCTGAACTTGACTTCAAAGCACGTTTGGACCATGAGCCATCAGTTTGCTCTATCCACTGTGTGTAGTATAAAACCTTAACTGCAGTCATAAATAATTAATCATACTTAATAATAAAATTAATCATAATTAACAAAAGGGAGGCAAGAAGGGAAGAGCAAGGTTCAGAAGTCATGAACTCAGAGTCAGTACAAAATTAAAACCTGTGAAGAGACCAGAAAAGAGAAAGAAGTGACAGGAAGAAGATGATGAAGAGGCCAAGTTAATGAGAACAAAAGAACAAAAGCAGGGATACCTGTTTGCTGCCTCCTTTTCTCCCTCCTAGGGGGTCAGTAATTAATCAATCTCACTTTCCCAGAGTTGTAGGTCCACAATGCATGGCCTTGGCAAAGTGTCTGTCACCATTTTTTTTCTGAGCAAGACTACATTCCCCAACATTCCTTGCAGTAAGTGTCAGTGTGAATGAGCTTTAGCCCATGGAATGTGAGGAGAGATGTGCAGAACTGCCAGGTGTGGTCCATAAATACACATACACACAGGCTCCTCACTCTTCTCTCCTCTTCCTTAACTGCATGAGGAGGCAAAGGTCTGGAGGAAGGTAAATCGCTGTGAACCAAGAAGCTAAACTCAGTTCTCACCCAACACAGATCTATTGGGATTATGATGTTAGTGTGAAGTAGACTTCTTTTTTTTTTTTTTCATCTTTTTGCTATTTTTTGGGCCACTCCCGCGGCATATGGAGGTTCCCAGACTAAGGGTCCAATAGGAGCTGTAGCCACCGGCCTACACCAGAGCCACAGCAACACGGGATCCGAGCCGTGTCTGCGACCTACACCACAGCTCACGGCAACGCCGGATCGCTAATCCACTGAGCAAGGGCAGGGACCGAACCCGCAACCTCATGGTTCCTAGTCAGATTCATTGACCACTGCGCCACGACGGGAACTCCCTTCTGTTTTCTTAAACTACTGAGATCTTGGTCTTGTCCTCCCACTTCAAGCATATTAATCATCCTCTTGCTCAAAAATCTTTACTTACTCAGCAAAACATGCCACTTTCTCTATGTCTCCAATGGCATGATTCCAGTCTTCTGGGCTCTCATCTCTGAGTGTCCGCCACTTTGCTGTAAGACCTTCACAGCAAGCACGAAATGATGCTCTTCACCCATGGATGTAGGGTAAGACCAGTGCAGAATGGAACAGGATCATCGCCTTCTTTTTCCCATATGGTACACTTCTAATGATGGAGCCTGTGATGCCTATCTGCTAACGCCACCATGTTTTTTTATTGGTGCTTGTCTTTTGCTACATATTCTCCATTTTATAATTCCAGATGTATCTCTCAGATTATCAGAGTTTTTAAGTCTCTACCACATTAGATTTTTTTTTGTTTTTCTGAAGTATTACCTCCTTTGTATGCCTATGTGGGTCCCTTTTGTTTTTACCTTTTCAACATCCTTTCACCTTTACTGTAATAACAGCACTTCTATTTCATTTACACGTAGTCTTCATGGTACTAGCAATAGAGGAAGTCTGCTTTCTTCCAATCTAAGGGTTGAACATTCCTCAGGCCATACCAGCCACTCTCGCCTCTTAAATCAGAGACATAAGAATTAAAATATATTAGACCTAACAGACCATCCATTAATTCCTGCAGCCTAGAAACACAAAGCATCTTTTCCCCAACTTACTCAACTTTTCCCTCAGTTCTATGAGTCTTTCAAAACAAAAGGACAAAAACCCAATTAAAAATGGGCAAAGAACTTGAGTAGACATTTCTCCAAGTAAGACATACAAATAGCTGGGGTTCCCATTGTGACTCAGCAGGTTAAGAACCCAACTGGTATCCATGAGAATGTAGGCTCGATCCCCAGCCTTGCTCAGTGGGTTAAGGATCTAGTGTTGCCACAAGATATGGCATAGGTCATGGATGCGGCTCGGATCTGGCATTACTGTGGCTGTGGTGTAGGCAGGCGGCTACAGCTCCAATTGGACCCTTAGCCTGGGAACCTCAACAATATGCTGCAGGTGCAGCCCTAAAAAGCAAATACACACACACACACACACACACACACACACACACAAATAGTCAACAAGCACATGAAAATTGATGCTAAATATCACTAGTTATTAGAAAATGCAACTCAAAATCACAGTGATATCACACTTCATACCCATAAGGATAGATATAATTGTAAAAAAGGAAAATAATAATCATTGACAAGGAAGTGAAGAAATTAGAACCCTTATAGATTGCTGAGTATAGAATGATCAAGTGGCTAATAAAAACAGTTTGGCAGTTAAAAATTAAACATAGTTACCACACAATCCAGCAATTTCACTCCGAGGTTTATATCCCAAAGAACTGAAAACAGGTACTCAGGTAAGGACATGTGCACGCATGTTCATAGCAGCACTAGTCACAACAGACAAAAGGTCAAGACAGCCCAGTGTCCACCAGTGGATGAACGGATGAACAAATTGTGGTATATCCACAAAATAGTGTGTTATTCAGCATAAAAAGAAATTAAGATGAGATGGGGTACCACATGGATGAACCTCAAAAACTTTATGGTAAGCAAAAGAAGCAAGGCACATAAGGCCACGTATTACAGGATTCCATGTATAGGAAACACCCACAAGAGAGCAATCATAAAGACAACACAGAGTGGTGGTTACTAGGGGGAGAGGGGACAGAGGAATGAGAAACATGTGCTGAATAGGTATGAGGTTTCCTTTAGGAGTGATGAACATGTTTCAGAACTAGATTACTTAGTGGTTGCACCACTCTGAAAAATGAACTAAATGCCACTGACCTGTTCATCTTAAAAGGGTTAGTTTTATGTTATGTTAGTTTCACACACATACCCACACAGATGTATTCTCTCACAATTCTAGCGGTCAGAAGACCTAAATAAAATCAAGGGGTTGACAAGTCTGTGTTCTTTCTAGAGGTTCTAGAGAGGAATTCACACCTTGCCTTTTCTAGCTTCTAGAGGTTCCTACATTCCTTGACTTGTGGCCTCCTTCTGGCAATGGCAACCCTCTGACCTCTGCTCTTTCATCACATCTCCTTCTCAGACTCTGACCCTCCTGCCTCCCTCTGGAAGGCCCCTGTGGATTATCCAGGCTACTGTTTCCATTTCAAGATCCTTAATCCAGCTGCAAAGTCCCTTTTGCCCTATAAAGTAAGCCAGATTTCAGGGATTAGGATGTGAACCACCTTGGGAGCCATTATGCTATCTACCAGACCCCTTTCTGTCCTTCAATGAATTTCCTTTCCTGCTTGTAATCACAGAGCCTCAAGCAGCAAAATGCGCCCTATTTTTCAGCATTGCCTTTTGAATGAATGCGAAACATAACAGTAGCAAGCAGGAGTTGGTGATGTCTTGGCCAGGACGGGAGAATGACTAAGGAAATATGTAAGAATTTTATGTGTGACACAGTGTTTTCCCCAGGAACAAGGAAGCCAGGCAGATACTTAATGAGTATCTGAGAGCTGAAAGAATAAAAGGATGAGAATAAAATATGGAAAGTCTAACTAAACCATTTAATCAGAGGCCAGAGAAGCAAGAAGACTGCACAGAGTCAGAAAAATGCGTTAAATATGAAAATCCAAATTAGAGCACTTCGTAGCATGTACAGCAGGAGAGCTAGTAACCACCCTTTTTTATGGGGTGACACCCTCCTGCTGTTAAGCCGAGATCTGCGTCAGAAATCCCTCAGGTCCAGGAAGTCCTCTGCTGTCCCCAGACAGAGTTAACAGCTTTCTTCATCCCACAAAATATGTGCTGAGCACTTTCCGTGTTGCTCTGAACTGTTATAGTCATGGTCAGTTCTTCCAATTGGCTTCAGTCTCAGCCACTGCCTAAAAGTGTCCAGGAACACAGTGGGGGCTTACATGTTAGCCAGAGTTAAGAAAAGCAAAATGTAATTTCCCGTTGTGGCTCAGCAGCAACAAACCTGAATAGTATCCATGAGGACATGAGTTTGATCCCTGGCCTTACTCAGTAGGTTAAGGATTCAGTGATGCTATGAGCTGTGGTGTAGGTCAAAGATGTGTCTCAGATCTGGCGTTACTGTAGCTGTGGCTGTGGATGGCAGCTGTAGCTCTGGTTCGACCCCTAGCCCTAAAAAGCAAAAAAAAAAAAAAAAAAAGCAAAATGGTGGCAGAGCCAAAAAGAAAACTATGGGAGACAGTTTTTTAAAGACGTCTTCATTTTTTGGCCATTTTCATAAGACTCTGCAATATATTGAAAAAAAAAAATCAAGTTTGGAATCACAGAACCCTTGGGTGCCCTCAGGAATCTATAAGCTCCATAACTTTCAGGGTGAGTTTACCAAAACATGACATGTGTTTTCATGGATACACCACCCACAAGCCCTATTGGCCTGGTGAGCAGTCAATTGTGGGGACAGTTGAACTTTCTGACAGGCCAGGCCACTTTACTTATCTGACTGCCTCTGCCTTAAACAAACTGTTAATATTGCAAACTCATTTGACTTTGACCTAGAAATTTTTTTCACACAAAGCCGAGCAAGCTAGGGTTTTTATTAGCAAGTTAGGGTTCCCAGAACAGCAAAGAACACTCTTTGTTCAATGTATCTTCTTGGGGTCTAGGCTTCACTTGTATTTCATTCTCAAGAGCCATTAGCATGAGTCATCTCTGCCTTTAGACATATGTGTTTGCCGAAAAGGGAGGGGGGTGTGTGTTTGTCCAGGGTGGAGAAAGCCTTGAGGGTGGCTGGATACTGCATTTTCTCTCTCTGCTTGGGTTATAACCTTCAGTTGGAACACACGGGGTGAACTAGCTGACCTAAAACAACCCTGATGGTTGGAATCGCCCACAAAGCCATGGTCTCTAGGATTTTATTTAAGTGTGACCATCAGAATTATTGCCTTCAGAACTGAGAACTTAACATCCCAACATGATGTTTTGCAACTTTGGTCTTTTAGAGTCAGGGAAACAGAGTAAGAGTATAATTATGCCCCTTCTCCTCCAAAATAATGAACAAAACCATGCTTAAGAATAAGAAGGAGTTCCTATCCTGGCTCAGTGGTTAATGAATCTGACTAGGAACCATGAGATTGCAGGTTCGATCCCTGGCCTTGCTCAGTGGGTTAAGGATCCGGCGTTGCTGTGAGCTGTGGTGTAGGTCACAGATGCAGCTCAGATCCCGTGTTGCTGTAGCTGTGGCATAGGCCGGCACCTACAGCTCCGATTAGACCCCTAGCCTGGGAACCTCCATATGCCTCAGGAGCAGCCCTAGAAAAGACAAAAAAAAAAAAAGAATAAAGAAAACAGGAGTCCCCTTCATGGCTCAGTGGTTAACAAACCCAACTAGGATCCATGAGGATGTGAGTTCAATCCCTGGCCTCACTCTGCGGGTTAAGAATCCAGCGTTTCTGTTAGCTGTGGTGTAGGTGGCAGACAGAGCTCTGATCCCAAGTTGCTGTGGCTGTGGTGTAGGCCCAGCAGCTGTAGTTCAGATTCGACCTCTAGCCTGGGAACTTCCATATGCAATAGGTGTGGCCCTAAAAAGACGGAAAAAAAAAAAAAAAAAGAATAAGGAATCCATGTTTAAACTGTCATGTTTAAACTCAGCCAAACTCCCCATCATTTCCCTAACACTTGGTAGTTAATTCCTAAGCGATTTCTCCCTGTAAAATCAAGTTTCTGTGCACAAGCTGTGCACTGAGGAAAGTGGTGTGTGTGCACTATTGAGGGAGCACCCACTCAAGATCACAGCAAAGTGACCTGAAGACAAAGGTGCTGAGCACAATCTCATGCTTTCTATGAGCCATGGAAATGTCCCTTCTTTTTTGCTCCTCTGCTAGACAAATGGTGTGGTGACCAGATGGCCATATTTTCCGTGACAGCCTGATTTCATATATTCTGTCCTATTCTCTTGTAGGTCTACAGACAATTGTCTGAACATGTGAGCTAGTTTCTGTGTCAGAATGTGAGGCAGAGGCAGCATAGCACAGGGCAAGGGAAGTCACCTTTTTAAAGCCCCGTTCACCCACGGGGACAAGCAAAGGCAATTCCTGGGACACATGCATACATTAAAAAAATAAAATTTAGGAGTTCCCATTGTGGCTCAGTGGGTTGAGGATCCAGTGTTGCCACAAGCTGTGGGATAGTTCACAGATGCGGCTCAGATCCAGCATTGCCATAGCTATAGCATAGGAGGCAGCTGCAGTTCAATTTGACTCCTAGCCTGGGAACTTCCCATATGCCACAGGTGTGGCCAGTTAAAAAAAAAAAAAAATTAATAAAAAATAAAGATATTATTACTTACCAATACAAACATCCCCCAAATCAACCCATTTTCAAAGAACTAACAAATTCTAGAATTTAAGTGTATCTTAGGCTTTACCTTATTTACTTTGCTGATTAGAAAGCCACAAGGTCCAGCATCCAAATAAGTAAGGATGACACACTGTACACCTTAGGCATATTTCTGAGCATAATGATTTTTGAAATCACTCCTGCACAGGTCAGGAGTGTGGACCACATACCAGACCCGGCTTTGGGGTGAGAGATTCTACATTCTTTCAGAGGAAAATGGAAGGTCACAACCAAGCAGGAATCAGTAACCTCAGTGCCCTCCTACAGAGCGATAGGCAGTGAATGACAGTGTCAACACACTCTAGGAGGCCTCGCCCTCCAGGAGGGTAGAGGCTACAGTGAAATACTGCACTTTCAGGACCATCACCACTGTTTCCAAGGAGAATCGTACTGGTCATGCTCTTCCCAGAACCAGACCTCTACCTCTTACGGCAAAGTGCTTCCTAACAATTTCAGCCTTTTTGTTTGAATTGATTACTGACTGCTCCATCCTGTGCTCAGATCTTTGATTATCTGGTGAAGTGACAGGAAAGTAGAGTTACTAGATTAAAAGAAATAAACCTCTCTCTCCCTCTCCCCCTCCCTCCCTCTCTCTCTCTCACTCTCTCTCTCTGTTCCTCTGGGTACACCAGAGAGGCTTATTACCCAGGCTTTAGTATCTAATGTTCCTAGGTTCATCCTGACCCCTCCCTAGCTGTATGATCTTGGCAGACTCCTAGAAGCTTCCATTTGCTCATGTGTTAGGAGAACACAATAATAACTACCTCTGTATTAGTTTGTTAGGGTCAGATGGCATTATTTCTAGAAAACATGTGGGATATATATATATATATAATACTATATATATGAAAATATATATTAAATATATATATATATAAATGTGTCTGCACAGTGCCTAGCTCTCTGATTTAATGCATCCATTACATTAATGGATCAGATTATTCTACTATCTGACAATTCTTCTGCCTTGCTCAAAAACCATTGGCGCCCCATTCTGAGACGATGAGGTTTAAACTTTCCATCTGACATACAAGGTCTTCTGACCTGCTTTCCGAGTAGATTTCCCACAGAGCCCTTCATGCACTCAATGTTCCAGCTTTCTATGAACAACTTGAGTTTCTTATTCATGTCCAACACTTTGCTCTCTCTGCCTGAGGTGCTTCAATTCATCCTCTAATATCTAAATGTGTTTCTATTGTATATAGAATAGATGGTCAACAGGGACCTGTTGTACAGCCAGGGAACCCTACCCAATATTCTGTGTTAACCTACATGGGCAAAGATTTTGAAAAAGAATGGCTATGTGTGTATGTATGACTGAATCACTTTGCAGGAATGATACCAACATTGTAAATCAACTATACTTTAAGAAAAAAATGTTTTTAAGTAGTCTAGGAGTTCCTGTTGTGGCTCAGTGGAAACAAATCTGAATCCATGAGAACGCAGATTCAATTCCTGGCCTTGCTCAGTGGGTTAAGATCTGGCATTGCCATGAGCTGTGGTGTAGGTCACAGACGAGGCTTGGATCTGGAGTGGCTATGGCTATGGCGTAGGTCGGCAGCTGTAGACTGGGAACATCCATATGCTGTGCATGTGGCCCTAAAAAGACCAAGAAATAAATAAAAATTTAAAAAAATAAATAAAAGTAGTCTAAAAAAGACGCACGGGGGAGGGGGAGTGTGTGTGTGTGTGTGTGTGTGTGTGTGTGTGTATGTTTCCTTGCATGAGATCTTAGCTTGTTTTTATCAGTTGTCAAAAATTGGGAGATTTCACCTAAAAGAGAGAATTTCTACATTCTCATGAATATAGATCAGCACTTTGGGCTTACATGGCCAGGTGGCAATCATTGGCTTGGCATTGGCCAACACGTTAGGAGAGACAAGCATTCACCAGTTTACCTCAGTCACCACCACACCCTATAGTGTCACATCAGCCTGATTTACTAATTAGGTTTTTGACTTGGTATTACAAAGGCATTTCAGTCTGCAATTCCTCATCTAAGTCTTACCTCCCCTGAGCCCTTTATAAATTCTTCCCTGATTCTTCTGTATTAGAAATTTTTCTTCCTCTTCTTCAACTCCCATAAGCTGTATTTGTGAAAGCACATGTCACTGCTTTAACATTAACACTACAATATATGGTAATGTAATACTTTATATTTTTACCTCACTGCCCTTCCTAAAGTACAAGCTCCATGAGACAGAGCCCATAACAGGACTATGCCTGGCTTAGAATCAGATATAAGCAGGTATTTGATTAATAATGTTAATGGAACAAAAATCAGATATTTAATCATGGGAAAGTCATATCTCACAAGGCATGCAGACTTTTCTCCCTGGGATGGGCTAAGTTTCAATCATCTATTATTCTCCCTAGGACAAAATTATTAAGGAGCTGGTGGGAGAGGGTTGGGATAGCAGGAGGTAATGGGGGAAGGTAGGTCCACTAAGGAAGAAGAGAGTCACACATATAAGCTTAATGCCCAGTTTCAAATTTTGTCCTATAGTTACTTGCAGGAAAATTATCCTTAAACTCTTTAATGGCAGGTATGTTATAATTTTGTATATGGTTAACACTTTATTTTGTTCTGTGTATTGTCATAGATATTATTCCTATAGAATCACACAAAACTCATAAGGTCAAGGCAGTGTCATTGCCTCCAGTTACAGAGATAGAAGCTGAAACTGTACTTTGGATAAATAAAATGCCCTTCCTAACAGCTCCTGACTTCTGAAGGCTGAAATGATGCAAAGACTTGCAAGAGGCAGGTCAGTGAGTGCTTGAATCCATCCCCTAATATTTAAAAGTGTGCATGCGTGCGTAGGTGTGGATGTGTGTGTGTATGTGTGTGTGTGTCTGAGCTGACGTAACATGTCAGTCTGTACCATTAAGGCTGTCACAACACATCCTGCAAAGAATCACAATCATTCTCTTCTTACAGATTCTCCTTGTCAACTGCACTGTTCAATGACATGTTGGCAATGCAGAGAAAGGGCAAAAGAAAAAACAAATTCAGGTCTAATATGTACATAGTTTTAAAAGCTTACTTCAAAAAAAATTTAACTCTTCCTTCCTAGCAAGCAAACAAGAAGGTCTGATAGTGCTGAGACCACCTTATGTTGTATAGTTGTTCACCATTTAGAAAGGACTTTATGGAACTGCTTCCTTTTTGCTTAAAGCATCAGTATCTAAAAAGCTCCTTCCCAAGCAAGCCCTCATTTGCTGGAGTCTTCTTATAAGGGGGTAGGTGGACGGGCTTGAGATGTCATCCCTGCACAGACTAAATAAACTGGAAACAGTAACTCCAATACAAGGGAATAATACAGCAGCAACATGCTGGACTCTCAGAAATGTCAGAATGTAAAAACTCAAAGTTTAGACACTGCACAAAACCATTTCTTGAATCTAGGCTGGTGTTTCTCCAAATACTCAGTTTGTTTAGTTCAAGGTGGGCATCAGTCCTGTACTGCAGAAAAAGGCAGGGTCAGAGTTTTAGAGGTTCATCAGCACTCCCAGCCCCTCTACCTTGGCTCAGAGTCATAGAAGGAAGAGGTACATTTCCATGGACCACCCCACTGCGCTAGTGTCCAGCTGGCCCTAAATAGGATAAGAACTAAAAACAAATCAAAACGTGTCTTACATCCAAAATCTCAGGGATGCGTGGGTACACTGTTGGGTTCTAAAGAACCCAAGGTGATGGAGTTCCTGTCATGGCTCAGTGGTTAATGAACCTGACTAGTATCCATGAGGACACGGGTTCAGTCCCTGGCCTCGCTCAGGGAGTTGAGGATCTGGTGTTGCTGTGAACTGTGGTGTAGGTCATAGATGAGCTCAGATCTAGCGTTGCTGTGGCTGTGGTGTAGGTCAGCAGCTACAGCTCCGATTCAAAGATTCAATCCCTAGTCTGGGAACCTCCATATGCTTCGGATGTGGCCCTATTTAAAAAAAAAAAAAAAAAATCCCGAGCGGACATCAATGCTCTAGAACTAATCAGTCTTGGTTGGTAAAACGTTCTTCTTCCATAGTCTTTCCATCTTGAAAGGGGTCCCATGTACCCTTTGAAAATTTGTGTCTTGGGTCGCTTTCTATAAAAGGTGAAAGGAACTGAAGGACTTGTCAACTGCCATGGGAAACCGTCTCCTGAGTTATAACTGAGTTTGTAACTAATGCCCCTTTCTTAGAATAGAAGACACCAGGTTTGACCTTGGCCTGGCCAGGTTCATTCAAGTTTCCCATCAAAGATGGTATCTTCTCTGTGCAGGGAGAGAGAAAAGCAGAGTGTGCTCAGCATGCCCACGTCCACTGCAGGCAAGTCTGCTTTTGTTTAAAGTCAGAAGATACTAACGTGCTACAAAAACAAAGACTACTGCAAGCCCTTGGGAATGGAACGTAAGTGGCAAGCATTTTGTGTTTAAGTGTGGGGGATTAAACTAAGTCCTTGCCTGACATACCCTTCCCTAGAGTTTCCACCGCTCTGCAATGCCCAGCTCCAAGGCCACCTTTGGCAACAAATCTCTCACTAATTCCAACCACAACACTCTAAACCCTTCACTTGGCATTACTTATGCCCTATGATAGAGCTGCTCGCTGTGTTTCGTGCCCCCGTTAGACAGGTCAGTGCTGCTGCCACATCTTTTATATTTGCATTCCCTACACCACTTGGCAAGATCCACCGATACACAGCTGATGCTTGACAAACATGTGTTAAATTAATGTCTAAATTAATTCCTTGGCTTGGTTCACCAAGGATTTAAAGAGCTGAAGGAATGAATGACAGATGGGAACGTGCCTTCCCTGCCCCAAATGGGCTATCACAGCTCATGAGGACAGAGTGAGAAATGCCTTCAGTGATTCCTCTTAGCTCTTAACTCATATGAATGATAACTGCCATTTAGCTTGGGCTTTCCATGCCCACTGCGCTGAGTGCAACACACACACACACAGGCTCGCTCGCTCTTTGCAGAAGACGAAAGCAGAGGCTATTTAACTTCTCTGTGCCTGAGATTGCACAGTGAGGAAGGGGTGGCAGTGTGATTTGTCGTCACAGCCCTTGCTTTTATCCAGCCCATCACACTCTTCCCTTCCGAACCCTTGTTCCCAAAGCGAATGCCGATGGTGTGATTATAAAACTCTGCGCCTCTCATTTCCTTTCCACTTCCTGCTGCTCTCAACTAACCCACGCTATCACTTGACAGGCATGGGAGGGTGATAAAGAAAATCTGGACGGCACTGAAGACAGGAAATGAATTTTACTGTGGCAAAATTCAAATTGCAACCATTTTGACAAGAGGAAGATAGGAAAGAAGCACTCAAGGCTTTTAGGGATGTTTTCAAAAGACAAGCGCCTCTTCATGGACTGAGCTGATTTTTTTTTTTTTTTTAAACGAAGACAAGATATGAGTCCTCTGGAAGGCTGCCCAAGCACAGGGCTTTGTTTATCTTCCAGGACAGAGAGAATGGAAAGGGCACGTTGCAGCTCAGTCAGACCTTCAGGGAGTGAGCTGTTATCTTTCCTGCCGCCAAGGGCCCACAAGCACATCACTCAATGTACTGCATGAAAGTGTCCAGCACCATAGGTGCTTCTCAACCGGAAAACACAAAGCCACTTCATGACCCTCTGCAGGATGACATGCTTCTCTCTGAATGGCAGATCCACCTAAGCTAATCCCCTACAGGCAGTGTCACCAAATGAGTGTCATTCATAGCATTGGGTATAGACATAAATGTCAGAATTAATAACAAGATACTATTTTCTTTCTTTCTTTCTCTTTCTTTCTTTGTCTCTTTAGGGCCACACTTGCGGCATAGGGAGGTTCCCAGGCTGGGGTCAAACTGGAGCTGCAGCCGTTGGCCTACACCACAGCCACAGCAACTCAGGATCCAAGCCACATCTGTGACCTATACCACAGCTCCCAGCGATGCTGGATCCTTAACCCACTGAGCAATGCCAGGGATCGAACCTACGTCCTCATGGATACTAGTCAGATTCGTTTCCGCTGAGCCACCATGGGAACTCCAAGAAACCATTTTCTTAATGACTGAAATGAAGCCATGGTTCATTAAGCTGATACTAAAAGCCGTGGAAGGACGTCCGGCAGTGTTTTACATTCATTTCTCTGTTTCTCGCCAAATAGACATGGTGTTGTTGCACAGTATTGCACAAGTGGTATTTATGACTGTTTTTATTTTAGGATCAGAAATAAAGACCTGACTGAGAAATCCAAAAGGCTCCCTTTTAACCAGGGTTCTTGATCTCTTCTACGCCCCTCCCCCCCCCCCCAGCATCCCATCAAGCATGCTTCTGAGGCTTCTGTGTGATGCACTGTGTTTAAAGGCCATGAAATGCCCGTGGGATACACTTCAGGTGGTGGCCTCAGGGGAAGGAACGGGAATAAGAGATCTAGACAATTCCAAAACATTCCAAAAGGGTGAAAAAGGAAGTTTGGCTGTTTCTTTATCTTATTTCAAGTCCTGAGTTTCAGTCCTGGTGGGATTTTTTACAAGATGATTCGAGAGCTATTGGCAGCATTTTAACCAACCTTCCCCAGGACCTAATTCGACCTGTCAGAACTGCCCCGACAAAGCAGACATCCTGCCCACATGGAGGTTCCTCCTAAAGGCACTGCATTGGTACCATGAAAAACTCTTTTGATACCACAGCCTGAACTTGTCTGCAGAATTGATGAACACATTTAGCAGCAATGGCTCTAAGTGGCCTTGAATGGGCAACAGTATAACTTTAAAGATAAAACTGAGCTGCGAAAACAAAACCCTCAGCATCATACCCAATCATGCTGATGAACTTGATGAATAGCCTCCTCTGTCTCAATCAAAGATTATTTTTATGACTCATCTTCTGCAGTAAGTTTTTAAAATACTGGTCTTGCCTGGTATTCCATCCTCAGGGCCCTTCTTGGTAGAATTTTTTCCACATATACAAAAAGATGAGGTGTATGATAAAATTCTCCCTTCTAACTTCCTCCAACAAATTTTTTTTATTAAAAAAACAAACAAAACAAAACAAAAAAACCTTCTGGGGGGCAGCAATAGCCAGGCAGCCAGCCTTGTAATGGTTCTTGGAGTGATATGGGCTTTGTGTTACAATGGCCAAGAGGAAGGTCAGCTCTGCAGAGGGGGCTTACTCCCACCCCCGCTTACTGCAGAGGGGCTCAAGAGGAGACAGGCGAGGCTGTCAGCTCAACCTGCTCCTGAGAAAGTGGAAACAAAGCCAAAAAAGGCAACAGGAAAGGATAAACCTTCAGACAAAAAAATGCAAACAAAAAGGAAGAGAAGAGGCCTCACTCAGTGGGTAAGCATCCAGCATTGCTGTGAGCTGTGGCGTAGGTCGAAGATGTGGCTCGGATCTGGCATTGCTGTGGTTATGGTTTAGGCCAGCAGCTGCAGGTCAGATTCGACCCCTACCTGCAGCACTAAAAAGATAAACAATAAAAAATAAAAATAATACAAAAGGAAGCGGGGAGCAAAAGGAAAACAGGTCAAGTGGCTAACTGAGAGACTAAAGATTTACCTGCAGAAAATAGAGAAACTGAAAATGAGGACAGGAGTTCCCCTATGGTGAAGCAGGTTAAGGATCCCAAGTTGTCACTGCAGTGGCTTAGGCTGCTGCTGAGGCACAGATTCGATTCCTGGGCTGGGAACTTAACCATGTTATGGGCATGGCAAAAAAATAAATTTTAAAAAATTTAAAATTAAAAAAAAAAATGAAAACAATGAAAGGAGTTCCCACTGTGGTTCAGCAAGTTAAGAACCTAGCTAGTATCCATGAGGATGCAGGTACGATCTCTGGCCTCCCTCGGTGGGTTAAGGATCTGGTGTTGCCGTGAGCTGTGGTGCAGGTCACAGACACAACTCGGATCTGGCGTTGCTGTGGATGTGGCATAGGCCAGCAGCTGTAGCTCCAATTTGACCCCTAGCCTGGGAACTTCCATATACAGAGAGTGCGGCCCCATAAATCAAAACAAACAAACAAACAACAACAACCCAAAAAAAATGAGGACGGCCTAGCCTCTGAGGAAGCAGGAGAGAAAGAAGCCACATGATTATTACCACATGCCCAATCCTGTCAGTGGTCTCTGTATCCCTCCTTGTACAATCCAGAGGAATATTTTTATCAACTATTTTCTAAGTGCAAGTTTTTTAGTGGCTCGAAAAACATTTTTAAGAAGGAGAGAATTCCACCCCGTTTTTTAAGTGTAAATGCCTTTTTTTTTTTTTTTAAGAGGAGAAATCATTTGCTGTTGTTTATTTTTTGGTGCCATCAGAAAATAGTGGAATACTGAATATGGGACACTCTGATTGTCTTGGGTGCCAGCCTAACATTCCATGGATGGGGTAGCTTTTATAGCCTATAATACAGAGCATACTGAATGGCAATTTGGAGTCAGTTGTGCATTTAATGTCTTGAACACTTGAAATTACTTTTCTTCCCATGTTGTTTTTGGTAGAAGGGTTTCCTACAGCAAACTACTCCGTGATCTTGGCTCTTAGAATTTTGTGCACTCTGAAACCTCTTTGATCATGGCAGCCCAGTTTTGCTAGTAACTTTGTTAATGTGCTGTGAATGACTGAAAATTTGATTACGTAGTATATATGGTATTAAATTGTAGGTTACAGATCCCATGAATATAGAAGAAGCAAGACTCTACTCACAGAAAATCTGAGTTAGACAGCTGCAGTTCACTGTGGTAAGTTCTAGGTGTGGGTATTCATGAGGAAAGACCAAAGGGAGCCCTTGAAGGGCATCTGAATGGGTTTGTCCAAAGGGATACCAGCAGGCTTCAGAACTTTCCTAGAGAAGGCATTGGCCAGGTATGGAAAGGATATCTGAGTTGACTCCTTGCCTAAATGCCCTCTTCCACATAGTCTTACTGAGCACTCACTATTATTTTTAATTTTTATCAGAACTGCATGGAAAATACATGGAAACAACAAAAGAAAGGGGAGAGGGAGATGGGAAAAGAAGAAACTAGTAGTTTAGAATTCTCATCTTTCCAATTCGTTTCCATGTTGATTTTTCTCCCTATAAGAACTGGCTAGAGAAACTACAGTAAAATTGAGCCAATGAGGTCCTGCTATACAGCACAGGGAACTATGTCCAATCGCTTGTGATGGAACATGATGAAACATAATATGAGAAAGAGCGTGTGTATAGATTTAAGAGTGGATCACTTTGCTGTACAGCAGATACTGACAGAACAATGCAAATCAACAATAATAACTTTTTTTAATTGAGCCTTAAAAAAACTGTAGGTTAGTAGCACATATGATATAACAGTATTTCAACATTTGAAGAGATTGGTACTTGATCGCCTATTAAGGAAAATTTGCCTCCAATTTTTTTTTTTTTTTCTTTTTAGGGCCACCCCTTCGGCATATGGAAGTTCCCAGGCTAGGGGTCACATCAGAGCAGCAGCTGCCGGCCTACACCACAGGCACAGTAATGCCAGATCCAAGCCTATGTCACAGCTTGTGGCAACACTGGGTCCTTAACACATTAAGTGAGGCCAGGGATTGCGCCTGTATCCTCGCAGACACTACGTCAGGTTATTAACCCACTGAGCCACAAAAGGAACTCCTACCTCCAGATTTTAAGCTGGAAAGTCACTGGAATAACTGTTTAGAAAAGAATCACAACTATATGATTTTTTTTTAGGTGTCTGGTACATATGTTAAGAATTGTGTACTAAGTGAAATGCCTGTGTACTGTGTAAAATCTCAATTATAAAAGAAAAAACTTTTTTGGAACATGTGGAACCTCTTTTGTTTTTACTGAAACCTGCCTGGTATATTACTTAGCCCATTCAGTCATCTTGTGATAATCTGCTAGTATCTCTTGAAGTTGGGTAAGGAACTGTTATAACTTTTAGGGGCTGAACCACCTCTATGTTTTGGAACTAATACGAGTATACTCCTGACTGAGCCATTTTGCATGTTCATATCTCAGGACAGAATGGAGCACATCAGCTTTTTTAGTTGAATGAACTATTTCTTAGTTGAATGAATAGATTGAAATCCTAGTCATTCAATATCCAGCTCAAGGAATTCCCATTGTGGCTCAGTGGAAATTGATCCTACTAGGATCCATGAGGACGTGGGTTCAATCCCTGGCCTCGCCCAGTGGATTAAGGATCTGGCATTGCCATAAGCTGTGGTGTAGTTCACAGACATGGCTCAGATCCCACCAGTGGCTACAGTTCCAATTTGACCCCTAGCCTGGGAACTTTCATATGCCACAGATGCAGCCCTACAAAGAAAAGAGAAAAAAAAAAAAAAAGATCCAGCTCAAAATCCACTACCATAAAAACTTCCTTAGTGACCATAGACTGTGGCAGTCTTGACCTCTTGTGTAGTGTACCACTTTATACATTTATCTCCCCAATTCAAGTGTGTTACCTCACAGACAGGGCTTCCTGCTGAAAAAACTGCTGAGAAAATTTAAGTTATAATTTTGCCTCAAATCCAGGAAACTAAAAAGGTTTTGGGCATCTCTTTGGAAGTTCCTACTGTTTCTGAGACCCTCGGAATCTAAAAAGCAAGGAACAGGGGTAAAACCACTCTTTATAGAGTTCTTAATTCCTCATCCCACCACAAATGGAATGCAAAATGCCAGCTGAGCTCTGGGCAAAGAGCCAAAAGCGCTCCATGCTTTGGGTTGTCTGTCTATGCTTTGATCAGCTGCTTTAACAATTAGACTCCAGGAGTCCCCTATTTAAGTGAAAAGCACTGTAGTGGGTACAAATTCTGATTGACCAGTTCATTCAACCATGATTCATATTTATTTGTTGAGCACCTATTTATATCTAAATAATAAACCATGAGCCAGGGATATAAAAATGGGTAACACTGCCTTTGATCTCAACGGGATCACCCACTAGGGGTGATTCATATGAAAATACTTATTAAGCAATGTAAGAAATATGAAAATAGATGAACACAGCCAAGTACTACAAGCATCCAGAGAAGTATCTAACTCAGCTAAGAGTGTCAGGATTTTTTTTTTTTTTACAGAGTAACTGATATTAGATTTGTCTTGGAAAATAAATAGGATTTTTAGCAGATGTCAAGTCAGAAAACAGTATTCTTGGCAATACAACTGCAAGCCTGGAATGCTCTAGTGTTAACATCGTGGTTTGAATGTATTCATTAAGTAATTAGGTCATGCAGGAAGATGAAGGCCATAAAAGAAAAAGCCATACAATAGATAAGTTTGGAGTAAGGAGAAGAAAGGCTAGATCCCTCTGCTGTGATACTGAGCATCCTTATAAGGGACTGTGAACAGTTCACAGTCTGCACAAAGTGTGGTGAGTGAGCTGAATCAGACCATTAGATTTGCTCTGAGAAGTAACCCTTCCTATGTCCCACAAAGGCACTAGATTGTCTAACTGCTGCTGGTAAACAACATTTGATGGGCATTCAGAAAACAGAAGAGAGAGGGGACAAATGCCACCAGTTTAGGGGCCAAACACTATTAGTTTCATAGTTTAGATCCATCTAGTTCTGAGGACAGCCTCTGCCAATCCCAGAGGAGCCTTTTCTGGTCTACTGTGGTCCATTTCCTGTAAGAGTCAAGTGGGCACATGTTGGTGTATGGACCACGAGCCGACAGGTGCCCCCTTCCATCTGAGGCATTTCTCCCAATTAGACATCCTTTCCATGGTCCTCTCTTGTACTGAGTAACATCAAGGTTTAAGATTACAGGTTACCCTTTCAACATGGTGGTTGCTAACAGAAATGAAGCAAATTTAAATTCAAAACCTAGCAGAACAAAAAACTGAAACAAGAGGAGTTCCTACTGTGGTGCATCAGGTTAAGGATCTGGCATTGCCTCTGCAGCAGTTCAGGTGGCTGCTGAGGCATAGGCTCCACCTCAGTTCCAGCCCAGTGATTTAAGGATCCAGCATTGCCGCAGCTGTGGTGTAGGTTGCAACTGTGCCCCAGATTTGATCCTTGGCCCAGGAACTTCCATATGCCATGGGTGTGGCAAAACAAAAACAAAAACAAAACAAAACAAAAAACCTGTAACTAGAGTACTAGAGTATGCATTTGTATCATAAAGTATCTCAATTTTAGGAGATGCATCTGCAACCTACAACACAGTTCATGGTGATGCTGGATGCCTGACCCATTGAGCAAGGCCAGGGATCAAACCTTCATTCTCATGGATACTAGTCAGGTTCGTTACCCCTGAACCACAATGGGAACTCCAGAAGGGTATTTTCAAAGCTCTCTAGCTGAAAAAAATATTATTGGTGGCCCAGATTTGACTATGATTTCCCAACTCTGTATCTCCCTTACAAAAAGCAAGAAGCAAGGAAAGCTAGAGAATGTCCCCTTTCGTCCTCAATTCAAACCGGTAAAATTAACCACAGTCAAGTCTCTGTCCTGACATCAGCACCACCAAGCATTCTCACCAAGAGTTTTTGTCAATAAAACTGATTTTTAAACCTTTTCTCCCCCTTAGGCAAGTTTGAGAGCTATTAATTTTTCCTTTTACTAATGTCTGCAGTGCACAGGAACATAGGAGGGTTCTCCTTTAATTTTCCTTCCCAACCTGAAATGTGCAAACATGCTAATACTCGTCACGTGACACCCAGAGCTGCTAAAACATACTCAGGCAATTCCTCTTGGGGGACTTGGGGATTCCAGAGAGTGAGATAAGGAACCAAAGGGTGAAAAATAGAGTATGAATGACGCCAAGATCTAGGGATCTTTGGCAACAGGAAGAGAAGTCAAAGAATATTATTCTTTTTTTTTTTTTTTTTTAGGGCCACACCTGCA
Organism: Phacochoerus africanus; assembly: GCF_016906955.1. NCBI lineage: Eukaryota > Metazoa > Chordata > Mammalia > Artiodactyla > Suidae > Phacochoerus > Phacochoerus africanus. Next base: position 232,560,978 of record NC_062545.1, read on the forward strand.
GATATGGAAGTTCCCAGGCCAGGGGTCAAATTGGAGCTGCACCTGCCTGCCTATACCACAGCCACAGCAACACTGGATCCAAGCCAAATCTGCAACCTACACCACAGCTTGAGGCAACAGCGGGATCCTTAGTCCACTGAGCAAGGCCAGGGATGGAACCCACATCCTCACAGACACTAGGACATGCTTCTTAACCCACTGAGCGACAACAGGTACTCTGGAAGAAGTTTATTTTTTACTCAAGATTAGTCAGCCACTAATATCAGTGTTCACAGACAGACCCTCATTTTATTCTGATGGAATAAGCATTAATTGAATCAAATTCTTGGGCCCCACCCAGGATGTGTTTTAGAAATTAGGATTCCCAATGTTTTCAAATGGGGAAGACCTCACATGTTCCTGTAACAACAAGGCTTTACTCTATGTAGAAAGAAAAATCATTCCTAGGAGTAGATGGCTCTGCAGAAAGCGGAAACAGGATGAAAATGAAGTAAATTTACACAAAGCAATAAAACAAGAATTTCCTGACTAGTAATCAGGAAAGTAGCCTATGGCCATCTTAGGGACACAGGGCAGCACAGGCACTGAGCAGCAGAAGGAAGCTGTGTATACACCCAATAGAAGCCCCATGCCTGCCTCTGGCTTGGAAGGTTTACATTCATTGGAAGATACCAATCACCTCATTTCCATGCTTCCCTGAGCCTCTAAAGGGTCTTCTCTTTCCCAATGACTCATCCATCAGGGCTTGAAAATGGATGGCCAAGCAATTAAACCTCACCTTTGGGAAGATTCCCTTCAGATTTGTTTCAGAGCATCTTTCAAGAGGCCCCACACTCCCTGGTTTGCCTCTGTCACTGCTGCTCCTCATTATTCCCATGCACATACCTTCTCCGCCTACTCCTATTGATGTTGGAGTTCGGCATCTCACCCCATTAATGATATTGTCTAGATAAACTACTGAGCACTGCATTTGATCTCTCTCTGCCATCAGGCTTGAATCATGCTCCAAACCTTTATAGTTCACTGATGATCAAGTTTCCATTATTTTAAGACATGGAAGTCACCATCCACACAACTCCCTGAATCACTCCACACTATAGATGAATTTTTTTTTAAGGTGGACAGAACAAGTAGTAATAACTCATTCTCATTTGTGGTTCTCTGACCTCATAGCAAATACAACTGCCCATGAGTTTCAGCAAATGCTATGAGAGGATTCTTACAGTTAATGAAGCAACCAATTCTGTGCTTTGTGGTCTTATTCGTCCACTAGGATATTATCCATCAGTACTTACTTCTGACCCCTGGGAGAGACATGGCTTATAACAGTGACGTTGGATCTGTTTTTTTTTTTTTTTTTTTTTTTTTGGTCTTTTTTTTGCCATTTCTTGGGCCGCTCTCAGAGCATATGGAGGTTCCCAGGCTAGGGGGCTAATCAGAGCTGTAGCCGCCAGCCTACGCCAGAGCCACAGCAACTTGGGATCTGAGCCGTGTCTGTGACCTACACCACAGCTCACAGCAACGCCGGATCCCTAACCCACTGAGAAAGGCCAGGGATCGAACCCGCAACCTCATAGTTCCTAGTCAGATTCATTATAACCACTGAGCCACGACAGGAACTCCCGGATCTGTTTTCACTCTTGCCAGCCTGCATCACTCTGCTCTCCAGCAAGGACCACTCCCTTTTTGCTCTCTACCTATTGACAATTGTTTCCTTCATGCTCCTAGCTATACCCAGAACTTTCCCAATTTAAGAAACTTCATCAGGGCCAGGCATGTGGCCCGGGAGCTATGCAATTTGCTCAGTGCTTCCCACTTAGAAGGGTCCTGGGCTTAGTTTAATGCTCTGCTGTTGCTATCTTGAAATTCTTCAAAATTTTTGCACAAGGAACCCTACATGCTCATTTTGCACTGGCCCGCAAATTACCTAACAAGTCTTGAACATCATTTCACCTGCCACCCAACTCATAAATGCCCTACATGTCCTGGAATATATCTGCTTGCTGCCCACTCTTTATTGCCTTCATTAAAGTAGGGTAAACATACAGTCACACTGGTCTCCTAATAAATCAGTGACTGTCAACGTTTGACCCGCAAAGCTCTGCTCATCGTCAGTAGGTTCATATTGATCTCTATTATAAGGGCCCACTCATAGTCTTCCATGAACAATTACAATTATATTAAAATTAGGTAGCACTTCTACTGTTACAAAGCAATGCTCCCTCTTGCGGCATACCACTGTGGCAGTTTGGGGGTATGGAAAATGGAGAGTGGGTGGAGGGTGAAATGGTTTGGTTTGATGACTATGAGTTGATGACTGATAAAAACCCCAAACCACACCCACCTGTGTTCTCAGAAATGACCCCAGGTTCCTATAGCCCAGGGAAGATAGGAAGAACTCAGGTACCAGCCTGGGTCTGTGCTTCTTAAAATGGGAAAGAGAAACAAGGCAGCCAATAGTATGCTGGGTTCACAAAGCCACAGAGGAAAGGTCAGAAAGTTGGTATCTCTCATTGCAATTAATCTGAAATGTTATTTTAACATGGGAATAAATGTTTTAAAGCTTGTTGGTAAATCCCTATTCATTTTTATAAATACTAGACATCAGAAACATTTCCTGCTAAAATATGTTGAGCTTACGCCCAAGTGCCCCGGGTTCCTCCTCCACCCTCCCTTGCTGCCAAGGTAAAAAAAAAAAAATTTGAGATGCTTTGTTCTGCTTATCTCCAAAACCGCAAATGCGACAAGGTCTCAGGATGACAGTCCCATGGTTCCTATTTAGAAGAAAGCAAGTATCTGGTGGAAACTGATGTTCCCCAAATCCCCAAACATGGTAGAACTTCAGAGTTTGAAGTTGAGCTTCTCTCCTTTGGGTGAAACTCTAAGTAGAGGTCCAAAGTCAGCCGAGAAGAGTAGAATTTAGGGTTGATGCTATTCCTTACAAATCCCGCCACGAAGGTAGATCTGGTCATGTAGGCAACAGATCCAGATGATCACTCTCCTGAGCTCACGTTTCCACAGCTACTGTCCAAAAACCAGACAAGATAAACCCCATCTGGTTCTCTCTCATCACTAACCACCTGGGACTGTGCAGTTCTTACCAAGGAAGCAGAATGACACGAAGCAAAAAACACATCATTTGAGCCCCAAAGTCCGGGATTAAGTCATGGTTCCACAATAGGCTAAATGTGTCTGAATTAGTGCAAAGGTAAAATGAAATAAGACATAATTATCTATGGGGTTATCAGGATCAAACTAAATAGAAGAAAGCACTTAGTAAGCTATATCATGCTTAGTAAGCTATATTTTATCATTCTTTTTACCCCTCTCATTAACTTTGGTATCACCCAACAGTCCAATCTTCCCAATTTGTAAAGGGAAAAATAGACCCTCAAGTTTCCCCTTTTTCTTACCACCCTAGTGCTATCTTACAGGAATCTACCTCTACATTTTTCAGGTAAATACTTCACTTTTGATAAAATTCACATCCTAAATTGCAAGCCTTTTGCTGTTGTCTTCCTGGACACGTGGCTTTCACATCACTTAAACTTGGCACTTAACCCTATAAATATTAGCTGAATACATCAACATTAGTTTTTGTTTTGTTTTGTTTTCGCTTTTTAGGGCTGCATGTGTGCCATATGGAAATTCCCAGGCTAGGGGGTCAAATCAGAGCTGCAGCTGCCGGCCTACGCCACAGCCACAGCAATGCCGGATCCTTAAGCCACTGTCTGAGGCCAGGGATCTAACCTGCATCCTCATGAATACTAGTGGGGTTTTAACTGCCTGAGCCACAACAAGAACTCCCAAATTTAGCTTTTTAAATTAAAATATTTAAATATGAAAATCCAGGAGTTCCCGTCATGGCTCAGCCATTAGTGAACCCAACTAGCATCCATGAGGATGTGGGTTCGATCCCTGGCCTCGATCAGTGGGTTAAGGATCTGGTGTTGCTGTGAGCTGTGGTGTAGGTTGCAGATGCACCTCAGATCCAGCATTCCTGTGGCTGTAGCGTACGCTGGTAGCTGCAGCTCTGATTGGACCCCTAGCCTAGGAACCTCCATATGCTGAGACTACAACCCTAAAAGACAAAAAGACCAAAAAGAAACAAAGAAACAAAAAGAAAAGAAAATCCAGCTGGGCTATGGTGACTTTGGCACCCAGTGCTACTTTTCTGTTCACAATTAATCAACATTTTTACAAGAAAGAGCCCTTTCTGCATCTTGGCTACGTTGACTGAGGAGATCACCAATCCCTGGTTGGGAAAACAGCACATCAAACTGCTGACCTCAACCAGTACATGCTGAGAATAAAATGTCAATACAAAGGTGACCTCCCAATCACTCCAGATTTTAAGAGCCCTTGGTCCCTCCCCTTCCATTAAAAAATCTTTCCATTTCAAAAATTCTATAAGTAGAAATGAGGCTTAAAAAATAAACAGCCCTGGTAAACAAGAATGATGGACTTAATTTTACACAAGGCTGCCAATGCACAGCAATGGAGCTTGCCCTGCATGCAGGTTTGGGCATGCAGCATGGCATGGGAAAGCTCACTCCAGGACTCTAGTGTATAAAGAAAAGGTGATGCAAGAGGAGGCTGGAAACCCCAGAGAAACTTTACTTGGGCTAACTAAAATAGGAAGATTAACCCAGCAAGTAAGTAGTTTAAGACTCACTCAAAAACAAACACACACAAACTCATCCACATATCTTTCCTTGCAGGTACTGGATCTCTGCATTTTAAGACACACAAAGTCCCTATCATTTCTTCACTGGACTAGCAGAGAACTTCAGAGACTAGACTCACTGTCAGAATTTTCTTCTTTCTTTTTCAACAAGAGTTTAAGCAAGAATGCTCCCTGCCCATGACAGTCACTGACTGCTGCGTGAATGCCAACTTGACCTGGGACCTACACTGTGTCTGGCACAAAGAAATACTCAATGAGGGTGGAAAATTTCTAGAAGCTGAGATCCCTGTTTTCTGGTGACACATCTCATACATTTCTGTATCCTAGAGAAGGCTCAAAGGAGAATCACTGCATGAGTGTTGCCACAAGATTTGTTCTTTGTTTCTTTGTCACTTCTCACAGATGAGGATGAAACACAGCTGATATGGTGAGTCAGAAGCCACCGAAATGGAAACCATGGAGCCTTGGTTCTAGTTCTGATTCTTTACTAATTAGCAAGTTTCTCCTCTTGGTCCTAGGAACCTCAGCTTGAAGCAACCAAGTTGAATATATGACTTCTAAATTCCTTCCATGTCCTAAGATCCTATTATAAGCAGCATCATTTTTCCATTCCAAAGCAAAACTAGATAGAAGACTATCCATTGGCAAAGAGCAAGTCTTGATAAGTGTAATACACTCTGCTGAGACACATCTTCCTTTCCTGTTAATGGGATTGGGGGGCAGGAGCCATTCAAACAATGAAATAATTCAGGAAATGTTTGCCAGAGCAAGATGAACTCGATTCTTATGTGGGCAGCCGTGAAATGAAACAGAAACATTCTAAGCTTCATTATTTTATCCAAAGGAAGGAAACTATTCTCTCCTTTTAAGGCCTTGACGCAGGAGAAAGCAATATAATTGATCTGGATAAATTACCAGCAATTAAAAACTATTGTTTTACAAAAAGGCAAAAAAAAAAAAAAAAGGCTAGAGTTTACCCCCCACCCCGCAAAAAAAAGTAATTTTCCTGTTACTAGGATAAAAAACCTCATTCTTACTAAATCATTCTATTACAAATACATACAAATCTCTTTAAAGTCAATTCTCCCTCTAAACCCATTAAGTTGGTGGTTATTTTTGGAACCAGTTAATGAAAATTATCCTGTGACTATACAAAATCAGAATCTCAACCTCTTGAATTCTTTCTTCATTAATATGCATAGCTCCCTTCTTTTCAGGGGGTGGGTGGGCATTACCATTAAAATAAGTACATGAATATCAAAACCAAGATACCTGTTTTTTTCAGATGCTGTGTCCCCTGCATGCTATCCACTGTGTCTTAGCAAAGCTCAAAAGAATTGCTGAGTAAATGCTGCCATCAAATGGGATATAAAGGGCTGAATTCTTTAGAGATCATGGGGAAGTCAGGTTGTGAGTAGATGCTGTGAAAGGAAAAATGCTGTATGGCTCAATGGCTTCAACTTTCCTAGGCCTTCTGTTTTGAAATTCTCCCCAAAATTTGTACATTGAATCTCTAACCCCCAATGTAACTGTTTTAGGAGGTGGGCCTTTGAAAGGTAATTAGGTTCAGATGTGGTCATGAATGTAAAGTCCCCATGATGGAATTAGTGCCCTCTTCTAAGAAGAGACACCAGAATTTCTTCTCTCTGCCATATAAGGATATAGAAAGAAAGCAGCCATCTACTAGCTAGGAAGAGGGTTCTCACCAGAACTCAACCATGCTGGCACCATGATCTTGGACTTCCCAGCCTCCAGAACTATAAGAAATAATGTCTGTTATTTAAGCCACCCAGGCTAGGATATTTTTTAATTTATTTTATTTATTTTTTAGCTCTTTTTTTTTTTTTGTCTTTTTGCCATTTCTTGGGCCACTCTCACGACATATGGAGGTTCCCAGGCTAGGGGTCTAATCAGAGCTGTTGCCACCAGCCTACGCCAGAGCCACAGCAACGTGAGATCCAAGCCACGTCTGCAACCTACACCACAGCTCACAGCAACACCAGATCCTTAACCCACCGAGCAAGGCCAGGGATCAAACCTGCAACCTCATGGTTCTTAGTCAGATTCTTTAACCACTGAGCCACAAAGGAAACTCCAGGATGTTTTTTAATAGCAAACCAAGCTAAAACAATTTCTGTTCCTTACCTGGAACATAATGGATTTACACGGAATGATAAGAGATTATTTCAAGCTTCAACATTCTGTGATAATAAAAGGATAGATTCTCATAGATGTAGAATAAGAGAATTTCAAGTTAATCACTGGCTCATATAGACAAGTGACATGCTGGGAAGGCACAAGTAAGAAATCAGAATAGCAAGTGACTGCTGATGAATCCTGAAAACAGAATAAACCAGAAATCAATAAGCAGGGAGAATGGCTTGAGAAAAACCACTATTTGAGGCAGATGATTCAAGTAAGAATGTATTAGAGTTGAGATGTCTTAGTGGAGGTGAGGAGAACACACTGGGCCAAGCTTGTTCAGATCTGTCTCATACAGGTTTGCATCATCTGAGCCTCACACACTTGAACGTGGTACAAAGAATGGCTGTGAAAACCTGAAGAAGATTTCCCAGGGAGACCAACTCCAAAGACCCTCACAAACATTTTTGTTTAAAGTCACTTGAATGCCTGGTTCCTATTTTATATTAGCTTATTAGGGCTGCTATACTAAAACGCCACGGACTGGGTGAAATTCTCTTCTCTTAGTTATGATGGCTGGGAAGTCAAAAACCAAGGTGCTGGTCAATTTTGTTCCTGGAAGAGCTCTTTTTCAGGCTTTCAAATGACTGCCTTCCCACTGTGTCCTCACACGACACGACGGAAAGAGAGACAGAGAGAGAATAAGCTCTCTGATGTCTCTCTCTCATTTTTTTATTTAAAAAAAAATTTTTATTGTAGTTGATTTACAATGTTCTGTCAAGTTCTGCTGTATAGTAAAGTGACCAGTTTTATATATATATATAATATATGCATTCTTTTTCTCATATTTATATATATAAATATATACATATATATGCATTCTTTTTCTCATATTTTTTCAAGTTTTATTGAAGTACAGTTGATTTACAATGTGATCATCTCTGGTATCTCTTCATAAGGGCACTAATCTCACTGGACCAGGGCCCCACTCTCATAACCTCTTCTAGCACTATCTAATCTCCCAAAGGCCCATATCCAAATGCAATCTCATCAGGGACTAAGAGCTTCAACATATGAATTTAGGGGAGGGGCACACAGTCATTCAGTCTCTAACATGCTCCTCTATATTTAGAAACTTAAAGCTAAATGGGCCATTTATTCATTCATGCCAATATCTGTAAGAGTTTGATCAAGGGCAGGCAATGAAATAAACTATTTCTGATATGTAATTCTGTTGTAATATTATAGACAAGAGCAGAGAAAAAGAATAATCATCTCCTGGAAATAGTTGTGGGATGTAAGATGATTGGACTCTTGCTTATAACAAACAGAGAGGATTAATATCTGAAGGCCGTCCATTTTTCCCTCTCATTTGTATTAAAAAGGATTCCGGTTTCACTCCTTAAGCTTTTCCCCCTCCTTCATCTTTGCTCAGGGAGGACTTTATTACAAATAGCACTGAAAGAAGCATGAGGGTCATCTTATTTGTATCTACTCTCCTGCCCCAAAGTCTCAAGCAGACTATGTGGACAGGTCCAGATGGATGCCTTGAAAGCTCTGTGGTTTCATTACAGGAGAGGAACTCTGAGCTTAGGGAACATGAATCTTTTATAGTGAGCAGTAAGCAAACCTGCCCTTTAATCTGGAGAAAGATACTACCTCTATCTTTCCAGATTGTTTATTATACCAACATCCTTGAAAACAAAGTCCTGGGAAAGGACAGTTAGTACTTTGTTTACCAGACATGCAGGAACATGAGACATCCATGAGGAATTCCCTCCCAGCAGTGGTCAGGGAGGTAGAAAACCCAGATTTCAGGCAATCAATCTCCCTGGTCTTAAATGGTCCTCCTTCTCTATTGCCCTCTTTCCAAACCTTTTCTTACACATGCAATCACCAGGGGGAAAGAAGAAGGAAACAAAGACAAAGCGATGAAAATGAAAGCTCATTTTTTGCTATTGGTAGATTTAAGTAATTGGGTCCTTTTTTGCACTCACCACATCATGCTGCTGAAGTTAAAAATGGAAAAAGACTACTATTTCGAGTGATCCAAACAGCATTTACCCTTAGTATTTCTACACTTAGCTGCCATTATGGACACAAATCTACTCAAAATGCTCTCATAATCTGCAAGTTTTTAAAATTCAGATGCCCCCAAAATGCAAAATACGAAGACCCATGATCAATGTCACAATTTTAAAAATATCAGTATAAGAAAACACTAAAGGAGTTCCTGGGGTAGCATGGTGAGTTAATGATTGAGCCTATTACTGGTTCAATCCCTGGCCTACTGCAGTGGATTAAGAACCCGGCATTGCTGCAGCTGTGGTGTAGATCACAACTCTGGCTCAGATTTGATCCCTGGCCAGGGAAACTTCCATGTGCCACAGGGGTGGCCAAACAAACAAAAACTAAAGAGGAAAGAACAGGTAATATAGTCAGTAATAATGATAATAATTGTATTAACAAAAGAGTTATTACTTGGGAGTTCCCTGGTGGTCTAGTGGTTAGAACTTGGTGCTTTTACCACTGCGGCCTGGGTTCAATCGCTGGACTGGGAACTGAGATCCCACATCAAGCTGCTGCTCTCCATGGCCAATAAATAAATAAATAGATAAAATTTTTAAGAGAGTCATTACTTAATGGACATAGTAAACCAGAAGCTACACTAAAGCTAGCTATGCTAAAGATATAGCTATATTTACAATTTTATAAATAAGAACATACACAGAGTCTTAAAAAAAAATTTAAGTTACTCACTAAGGGTCAGTCATATAGACAGCAAGTGACAGATATATAGACACCAAAAACTGAGCTCTTCCACAGTCTACCAATTTGCCTCTGCCAAGAAAGAAAAAGAAAGGTCATACTCATTCAAAGAACAAAAACAAGATCCTCACCAGAGACCATGGCTAGCAGGTAGTCAAAATGAGACAACCATGGGAAAGGTTTCCTCCCGAGACTTTATTCCAGACATCACTCCTATCAACCTCTCTGAGAGGGGAGGCAGCTCTCAGCACTATCCATATCTTGCAACTACCTCCCTGAGGACTCTCGTGTTCTTTGAGTCTGAAGCCAGGCAAATTATGTAATAAATAAATAAAAGTAAAAAGCAAATACCAAAATCTAAAATGCAAACAAATACTAAGACACAGGGCAAAAGAAAGAAAGACAAAGACTTGCCCATTCATAAGCTAAACTTGTAGAACCTGAACTGACATGAGGAAAATGCCACTGTAATTTTGTATGTGCTGATGATTTGCCACTGAATTGTTCCCAATATTTTTTTCCTTTTTTCAGGGTCATGCCTGCAGCATGTGGAAGTTCCCAGGCCTAGGGGTCAACATTGGAGCTGCACCTGCTGGCCTCCACCACAGCCATAGCAACACCAGATCCAAGCCACGTCTGCAACCTACGCTAAAGTTGCTGGCAACCCACCCCAGATCTTTTAACCCACTGAGCAAGGCCAGGGATTGAACCCCCATCCTCATGGATACTAGTCAGGTACTTAATCTGCTGAGCCACTATGGGAACTCCTGTTCACAATACTTTACCTCCTCTTCTCCTTGCCAAAAGATCATCATGAAGAATTTTAATCTTGTTGTAAAACATGCTGAAGATAAGAGGAGCATATTCAATATGATTAGCAACTATTTCTCCCAAGTGCGGTTAGTCATAGTAGCAGAGAGGTAACCGTTATGTTTCTTGCATCAGAGTAGGCTAGGCTCTGCTGCAGTAACAAAAAAATCTAAAAATCTCAGTGACTTGACACAATGGAATTTATTTTTTATATAAATTTAAAGTCTAATGCACAGTTTCCTGGTGGCCTAGCAGTCAAGTATCTGGTGTTGTCACTACTGTGGCTCTGGCCACTGCTGTGGTGCAGGTTCAAACTCTGGCCCAGAAGTTTTCACAGGCCATGAGCGCAGTCAAAAAAAAAAAAAAGTCTAATGCATGTGTTCATGGTTGGGAGGCTTCCCTCTAAGTGGTAACTGAGATCACAAGGCTCTGTTTATCTTGTAGCCATGCACTCTCCAACTAATGGCTTCAAAGGATGACTATAGGAAGTGAAGAGGACTATGAATGGGAGGTTATTATGGGCCAGATTTATTACTGCCAAACAGGTGACACTTACCTAAGCAGAAAAAGAGAGAAGACTGAGAAGACTATAAATAAATCTCCCTTATGATAGATTTCCTTTCAATGGCTTAAAAGACATTCTCTCCTGGAGTTTTTGTCATGGCTCAGCGGAAGAGTCTGACTAGCATCCATGAGGATGCAGGTTCAATCCCTGGCCTTGCTCGGTGGGTTGAGCATCTGAGGATCTGGTGTTGCCATGAGCTGTGGTGTAGTCACAGACGCAGCTCACATCCCACGTTGCTGTGGCTGTGGCATAGGCCAGCAGCTGCAGCTCTGATTCGACTCCTGGCCTTGGTACCTCAATATGCTCTGGGTGAGGCCCTAAAAAGACAAAAAAAAAAAAAAAAAAAAAAAGGACATTCTCTCCTAAAGTCCCAATTAACAAACGGAAATGGTGCACATCACATCCACCCACATTCCAATGATCAAAACTAAATATACGCCCATCCATTTCTCTGTCTCTGTCACACGGGGGTCAGCCAAACTACTCTGGGTCCTCAGTTCGTGGGGCATCTGGGTCCCACGTCTTGTCTTTGTGTTTTCAGTTTATTTCCTCAAGAAAGTCTAAGACCCCATGCAGTTCAGTTTTGACAGAACTATGTCACATTCAAATAAACACAGTGAGGCATCTAACGCCTCTTTAATTTTCTAATTCTTTCTCAATCTTTACAAAATGCCAAAGGGGAGGTATTTTGTTAATTTTCAAAATATATTCTCAAAAGGTTCTCTCCTCATCACTGTTCCTCTAAGTATCTTCCACAGCAAAAATGTTCTCTGACACCCTCCTGGTCTGAAACCTCCCTCCAAAAAGCCCCCTGCCATATAGCCCATGGTTTTTCTCCCTGCCTTGTCTATTCCCCACTTCAGTTCTATCTTATACATCAACTTGGCCTGCCTCGCTTCTTTAGCATTCTCTTGGCATCATTCACTGCCCAGATTCTCCCCATGGAGAGCTACCAGCTGACCTAGTAAAAAAGAGTCTTGTCCTCAAAGAAAGAGTCAGGGGTGGAAGACTGCAAATACTTTCACAATCATAATTTACTGTAAATGCCAAAAGCATTTAAAGTAACGGAAGCCAGCTTGCCTCCTAAATGGTTATAAACTTGGAAAGACCAGGGTGGGGGCAGAGGGTTAAAAGTCTAATTTAACTGAAAATCCACTTGCATTTGTCAATCGTACTCTTCTCTGTACCCACAGTTCTTGGCACAGATAGAGTTCTCTACTTCCTGTGGAATAAAGGCAAATGGATCTGTGGCTGAAGCAAATGTGACCCGAACACTATAATCCAATCTTGACCCAGTTAGAAACTGGACAGCCACTTGAATCCATCAGTCTCCAAATAAGCCATCAACTTTTAAAGAACAAACTCCCAGCACTTCTCAGAAAATTACCCCAAATTAATTGGGATATCAGGAGTAAATGGTTTTTAAGCTATTAAAGGAGCAATAATCTTGAGGAACATTTATTTATGGTCTAGAAAATTACAAGTGCCATCTCTCTTTTTCTCTTTGGTTAAGTACCACTGATTTGGCAAGGCTCTGATCAGGTCTCCGAGCTCCAGGAAAACTTTCCCAAGCCCAATCCTCAGGAAATAGTATTTTGGGCTCTTTCCTCACCAAGCCCTTAGCCTGCACTTCATCCAGCTATAGACCATTCCATGTCAGACCCTTCATCCAAGCAGGATGACCAAGAAGGAGCCAAGTCCACACTCTTCCTCTTCCCAAGTCTCTCCACCAACCTACCAGCATATACAGTCTTCATGTAGCCCATTCCCAACCAATGCTCATGGCTGAAAATGTAGTATGTAAAAGTATGTATTTTATTGCATATTATATAGACACATGATTTTATATATGTGTGTGTATATACATATTTATTTAAATTATGAGTGAAGAACTATATCATATCTACAGCTTCATTTTGCATGCAAGCCCTCCAAGTACAAGAGAATCATCAGTTCTTTTGCTCGTATTTTGATTTTATATCAGAGAGAGCTCAGAGTATAAAAGATAATGTGGAGTCATGGAGTTCCTGTCGTGGTGCAGCAGAAATGAATCGACTAGGAACCCTGAGGTTGTGGGTTCGATCCCTGCCTCCCTCAGTAGATTAAGAATCTGGCATTGCCGTGAGCTATAGGTGTAGGCCAGCAGGTGTAAATCCAATTAGACCCCTAGCCTGGAAACCGCCATAAGCTGTGGGTGCAGGCCTAAAAGCAAATAAATAAATAAATAATGTGGAGTCAAAGGAGAAAGCAAGATCTCTTATTTCATTGTAGTAATGCAGCTATTTTTTATCTTGTCCTCAGAACCAAGATAAGTTTGGTTTATGGTATAAATGTGGAACAGAGCCTGCCTGAAATCTCATAGTTCCTGGCCACAGAGTAAGATAGGCAGTACCAATCTGTAGTATTTATGCTAGGATGTTAAGTCTGGCATGTCAGGACTTATCAACCCAGACACTCCACAACATGATAAAATGTGCTGTGTAGTGTTCACAGAATAGTAATATAGAATGGAAACATAATTCATGTAAGAGATCAAGGACATCAACATTCTGGATTATTTATAAGTGACTGGTCCGTGAAGGTGACTCTTCCTAAATTCACATGGCTTGGTCATGGCCTATGCAGGGGTAGAACTATGCAAAGTCTAGTTATAGTCAAAATATTTAACCATGCTTATGGTGTGGCATGGGCGCTGACCAATCAGAACCGTTGCTGTTCCACTCTAGTGGCTGGAGTGGAGCCAAGGAAGCTAATCACCATGTGAGGCATTACTTATCAGTTGCTAAGTAGAGGGAGATGTGGACTATTCTGAAGGTGAGGCCCTGATGACTAGGTTGACAACATCAAGGGGAGGGGGCACATGGCTAATGGCTATTTACCAGCTGGGATAAGAATATTTCAATATTTAACACCTGTACCGGCATGCATGCTCACCATGTGATTACCAGTGCTGGTTACAGCTCTTTCCCAAGCACAGGACCAAATCTTCTATCAGTAAAGGGAAAATACTTCTTGATCTTAGTCATGACCACTGGCCCTGTCACTTATACCACTATTCAGAGCTAAGCATATCCTTATTCTGGGGAAAAAAGTCAAGAGTCAGCACCCCAGTGAAACAATAACTCTACTTTCAGTTCTCTGTCAAGGTCCTATCTTGACCTCTGTCAAGGTCCTATCTTGAAATGTATCTGCTTTAGTCAATTGGCATCATTCCCGTGCTAGTCAAGTCACCTTGACCTGTCACCTAGATGATTTCATGACGTCCTGGCTGGTCCTCTTGCTTCCAACTCTTACCAAATACAGACTCCCCTCTGTTTAGCAGCCTGAGTTTTCTTTTTAAAAAGACAATTGGGGATTTCCCACTGTGGCTCGGCAGTAAAAGACCCGACTAGTATCCACGATGATGGGGGTTCGATCCCTGGCCTCGCTCAGAGGGTTAAGGGTCCAGCGTTGCCATGAGCTGTGGGGTAGGTACATTTTTGCTGTGGCTGTGGCACTGGCCCACAGCTACAGCTCTGATTCTACCCCTAGTCTGGGAACTTCCATATGTCATGGATGCAGCCCTAAAAAGACACACACACACAAAAAAAAAATACAGTCAAATTCCTGCCCTCTGCTCAGCACTCCTCTCCCTTGGTCTTCCACAGCAATTAACTTAAAATCCAAACTCCTGCTTCCCAATCATGCTTCCTGTTGTACCTTCTCTCAATCAATTCAATGCCATTAGCTCTTCCTCAAACTCACTGAGCCCATTTCCACCTCAGGCTGTCTCCCCAGCCTAGAAGGCTCCATCTCTCCCAGGCTCCTGTTCTCTGAGGCTTCATGTCAATGGCCCCATGTCTCAACCCGATCTCCCCTCAAGAGTCACCTCCTCAGAGAAGTCTTCCTATCAAAACTAGACCCACAGATCCCCCAGGCCTCCACTCTCTAACTCTGATTTATTTTTCTTCATGTTACTTGCTTAACCTAAACCTTAAACTTAAACCCATCTATGTAGTGTCCCACTACAGTGTAAACACCAGCAGGGCAGAAGCTTTGAATTGTTCTTGTCTCAATCCCAGAGGCCTGGAACAGGGGCTGGTCCACAGTAAGCTCCCAAATATTTGTGGAATAATAATTGATTATTATTATTGCATTGTTTTGTTTTTTTTTTAAACTGACCAAAGCATAGGAGTTTTCTGAAAATCCTTCTTTGGTATGCACACACTATGTTGACATCACATTGCCTTTTTGAGTCTTAAAGAATTTTTTCACTGTGAAACTCTTATCCTAGAATGCATTCCTCATGCTCCTTAAGCAGGGTAGAAACAAGTTATCTCATAGTAATAAGCCCCTTAGGGAGTACAGATGCTTCTCATCACAGATCCCTAGAATTTCAGAGGTTTTGGTGATCCTCCATCATCAATGCTTCATTTTATAGGCTCTGGCAAGAGTTCAGAGCTGTGCTGTCCAATATGGCAGCCACTAGCTACATGGGGCCACTGAACACATAAAATGTGGATAATCTGGAGTTCCTGTCATGGCGCAGCGGAAATGAATCTGACTAGGAACCATGAGGTTGCAGGTTTGATCCCTGGCCTTGCTCAGTGAGTTGAAGATCTGGCGTTGCCATGAGATGTGATGTAGGTCACAGACATGGCTCGGATCTGGCGTTGCTGTGGCTCTGGGGTAGGCTGGCAGCTGTAGCTCTGCTTGGACCCCTAGCCTGGGAACCTCCATATGCCGCAGGTGCAGCCCTAAAAAGACAAAAGACAAAAAAAAATGTGGATAATCCGAACTGAGATGTGCTGCAATAAACGTCAAGTTTCAAAGATTTAATATAAAAAATATAAGATATCTGATACATTTTATTGATCACGTACATGTTGAATGGATCTATTGTGGCATTTTATACAAAATGCATTTTAAAATTCATTTCACCTGTTTCTTTCCACTTTTTAAAAAAATGTAACCACTCAAAAATTTCAAATTACACGTATGGCTCACATTTGCAACTCACATTCTGTTCCGTTCAAGACCACTGGTGAGATTGGATGACTTGCCCAAAGACCCCACTGCACTGTAATGGAAAACCCAGTAGCACATGCCAGACTCCTGTCTCACTCTAACTCCCCTCTGCTCCCCAACTCAGTCATGGATACCCTACAGTGATTCTTTACCAGGAGCAGGAGAGAAGAAAAGACCTAAGAAAAGTGAGGAATCCATGGACTCAAACTACCCAGTCAATCAAATCTCAGCTTCACATCTAGCAGTGAGTGACTTTAGAAAACTCATTTAAATCATTCTATTTTTTTTCCCGCCACACCCATGGCACATGCAAGTTCCCGGGCCAGGGATCAAATTCAAGCCACAGCAGCAACTAATGTCACAGCTGCAGCAACACCAGATCCTTAACCAATTTCACTGGGCCAGGGAAGGAATCCTCACCACCTCAGAGACAACACTGGATCCTCAACCCACTGTGCCACAGTGGGAACTCCTCCTTTAATCATTCTTTACTCTCAGTTTCCTCACCTGTAAAATGGAAAAAGTATATTGCATTCTTCGATAAGTTTTAAGGATGAAATTAATCTACAGATATAAAACTCTTGGAATTATATCTGACATATAAGCAGTGTTACATAAGTTTACTGCCATTATTTTTCATTAAATGTTCATATAAGTAAACCGAAGGCTAGAAAATTTTTGGCTAATGACAAAGAAGGTTAATCAGGGGTCATTTTAATTTATTTGTTTACTTATTTATTTTGTATACTATATCCTCATGACTTATTTTATATCTGGAAACATATATCTTTGTACCCCCCTTTCACCCATTTCACTCACCCCCTAGGAGTCATTATTATGTCAACAGACATTTCTATAATCAGAAATTTTGGTAAGATTACCAATTCTTCACATTTCTGTCCCTGACAAAACTGTTCTGATACACTGAGATTACGGCACATGTTAAGTTTCACATTACATGAAAATTCAACACAGTCAGAGAGCAAAGGAATATGAAAAACTATTTCTGCCACTTGTCACCCAGGCAAATAGCAACCAGATAGTATTTACTCAGTTATGCTGCAGGCAGGTGCTAAGCACACATACACACAGAGTCAGTTTCTGGCCTGAGTTATCAAGGTAACCAAGATTTCCACTATTGCTGAAGAGTCACAGAACTCAGAGGTGGGAAAATTTAGAGACTGCTGAATCCAGGCTCTTCATTTTGCCACTAAGTAGCCTCCATGCCTTTATGACCTGCCCAAGGTCACACTGTAAAACAGAAGCCATACTGGGACTCATACCAAAGATTTCTGGCAATTCATCCACAAGGCTTTAGACAACATCCAGCTTTTTCAGACAGTTCAAGTTTCAAAGTATTAAAGGGAAAAAGCAATCCATTAAACAGAAAATATATCAAATGAAATGAGACATTTGGAATTCTGGGAAAAAAATAAGAAATAATATTACTAATTATAGATCTACCAGAGATCATACTATAAATTAAGATATTCTTTGACCTTTTTGAATAATAATTCAAAACAAAACCCTGTTTGGCCAACGCAGTTCTCCTTAATGAGCAAGATGACTTCAAACAAATTTCAGATGCTCACAATGAATGCTTTGACTAAATGAATGAATATACTTATGTTGGACAATAAGTTTTCTGGCCCTTTACTGGTTTGCACCAAAATATAATTACATTATAAAAAGAATAGTTTTAATTCTCCTAAGGGCAAGTTCAAACTGCCTTGTAAGGCGAAATTATCAAGGTGGTGGTATGCATGTGTGTGTGTGTGCGCACACAAATTCTGTGTGTGTGTATGCACACGTACACACACAGAACAAATTGGCTTTATCAAGGCTATGCCTTTAGTGTCTAATCTTATCCTGGTGAGCTTATGTCAAATCAACCAAAGTCTCCTCCTCTTTTTTTCCACCTGTCTATCCCTGAAGACAGACACATCCTAGCTTATTAGGCAAGACACAAAGACTTCATTACCCTAAATGAACAGTTATTTGAAAATGGTCAGGGAAAGTTCCAGCAGCTTCCTCGTGCATGAACTACCTGTCTGCAATTCCACAGTGAAAAATACAAAGACATAGAGTAGATATTAAAGGGGGTGATTCAGTCAACTTTTAGACATTTTAGAACAAAGAATTAGCATTTAAATCTGCACACCTGCTCTGAAAGCTTCCAGCTGGTGGAGTTTGGGGAAGGCTTATGGTTTGCAACAAGGGCTTTATATTTAATTCATTTTATTCCATCTTGTTCTTTAACTCATTCTGAAGTCACTTAATGTTTCCATTGAAAGGGAAGAAGTGTGTAAACTTTAGATGAATAAGAGAGGATATCCAAAGCAGAATATGTTCAAGCTTTAAGAAACAACCTTATAGCGCACATCTCTTAAATCTGAGATAGGAGATTTTCTTAAAGTTCAGTGACAGTAAAAGGATCAGAAATGATGGTCACAAGCATCTGGAGAGCTTATAAAGTGTAGAATCTCTTCTACACAAATTTAGTAGTGAAATAACTAGCTGCCATTGCAAGCAGGAGTGGATATAGAACCCCACCAATTAAAATAAAGTGATTAAAACAGGAGAGTTTTAGGAGTTCCCTTGTGGCAAAGCAGGTAAGGGATCTGGCGTTGCCACTGCAGTGGCTTGGGTCGCTGCTCTGGCACAGGTTCTATCTCTGGCCTAGAAAATTGCACCTGCCACAGGCACAGCTGAAAAAAAAACAAAAGGGTTTTTAAATGGCAAAAAAAATTGGAATAAAGACATAAATTATGCTTTGGGTTGTAAGAAAAAGTATAGGCTTGAAAAATTGTCCTCACTTTTAGGCTGAGATTGTAAATTTTCTCTTTTTGTTGGGTTGATCATTGCAAGCCATAAGAGATGAAACAGTAAGACACAAATCATACATATAGTAATAATACTCTTAGGTTAAATTAGTCATGGTAGGAGTTCCTGTTGTGGTTCAGCAGTTACAAACCCAACTAGTACCCATGAAGACTCAAGGTGGCTCCCTAGCCTCACTTAGTGGGTTAAGGATCTGGCACTGCCATGAGCTGTGGTATAGGTCACAGACATGGCTCAGATCTGGTGTTGCTATGGCTGTGGTATAGGCTAGCAGCTATATCTCCTATTGGACCCCTGGCCTGAGAACTTCCATATGCTGTGACTGAGGCCCTAAAAAGATTAAAGAAAAAGAATAAGCATGGCAACCATGAGCAGCACTGAGGTTCTTTGATGCCATTGTTATTTAAATATTTAGTCTGATATTAAGTAATGTGACCATTAGAGTTATGATTAAGTTATAGGAGAGAGTAGTATAAATGATTATATGATTTGATTACATTTAGGAGAAGTATCTTATTTATTTACATTTAGAGACAGTATTTAATTGTTTAAAGAGATAATATTAATTTAATCTAAAACTTTAGGTTTATGAGATCACTGGAGTTACTTAAACGCTTAGTTTTTTTCTTGCCAGCTTTGTCAGGTTTAATATATTTGAGGATACTTGGGTTTTTTAAATGTGTAAATAGGTTTTTAAGTGTTTGAGGAAAATATAATCATTGATTTCACTGAATTAATAAAGAGTTAACTTAGTAAATTAAGAACTAATCAAAGAATTAAGTGAAAGGCATGATAATTTTTATACACAAAATTACCAGATGTTTAAAAACTGAAGCAAACATTAAAGACTTAGGAAAACTAGGCTTTTACATTTCTCAGCTTTAATAAACTCAATTATCAAGTAAAACAAGCAACTTTAAAAGTTTATTTGCTCACAGAAAAACCCCTATCAAATACCTGACAAGTCAACTGCAGAAAATCCAAGTATGTCATATAGCTCTAGTATGCTAGGAGAATGAGACCCAGATATAGCACTGCCTTCCAGCTGGGCCACATCTGCATCATGTTAGGTATTAGCTTCCCCCCCGCCCCCAAACATGTTACATTCTGACCTTTCTGCCTTAGAATTGCATATGATTGGGAGGGAACTCCAGATAAATTGAGAGATAAAAAGCTGAGTGCAAAACAGAACATGTAATATTTTATTAGCTAGGATAGTTTAGCTGCTATTGAAAAAGTGTCTTACTATTTCTAGCTCAGGGCTAGTAGGGCACCTTCATGGTGTCAGCAATATAGGCCTTTTCTACCTTGTGGGTTTTTCATCCTCAATACCTAACTTCCATCTTAAGGGAAAAGATGCCTGTTCTAAATCCTAGCACCACATCAGCATCCTTCTCCAGCAGAGAAGAAAGCTCCTTTCCTTTTAAGGTCACAACTCAGAAACTGCCTATCTGACCACAGTTTATATCCCATGGGCTATAAACTTAGTTAAATGGCCAAACCTAGCAGCAGGCAAGCTGAGACGTGCCATCTTTATCTTGGTGTCATGTGCCAAGATATTACGTTATTACAGAAGGACTAACAAAGATATTCAGAAAGCTGCTAGCAGTTTCTGCTACAAATATGCTGCTTTTTCAGCAAAAAAATTAATATTCAGTGTTCACTTTTGTGAATTAGAAAATATGAAAATTTAGGAAATAAGATACACACAATAAATCATGTTCCAGAACATCAGCCCACAGTCCAATGTCAGTGTGTAATGAAGTTTCCATTTGTCCAAAAGTGAAAATTTAATATGAATACTGCATCAGTGATAAACATATCTTTATTCAGTTTAAAGTATCCAGTATTAAGATTAAGCCCTTTCCACTATTTCAAGTCAAAATATCCTTTCTTTTATGCAATAACATCGATACTAAATGGCAGTATATTTGTTCTTTTGGCAAGTGTTCCTGGAACACCCAGGCACTATAGAAGATCTTGAGTATTCACTGGTTCTAACAGTCCTTACACTTAGCAAATTTAGTCTGGAAGGGAAGATAGTGAATAACGTATGAAAAATGATGATGGTATTACTTTAAAAAAGAAATGTAGAATAGGCTATAGGAGAATATTCTGGGGGGACTTAATGTAGACCAGGGAGTCAGTGGAGGCTTCTAGGAGGAAAGGATTTGTAAGATCACTCTGAAATGCATAGCAGTTAGCTAGAAGACCAATAAGGACACGCGTTGGTAGCAGAGGATTGGCACGTGCAGACACCTAAAAAAGAAACATCTGGTCCACTGAAGATCCACGGTAAAAGACCCTACAGCCAGAAGGGAGTGACCTCAGGAAATAATGGGAGGGGAATGGCAGATAGAGGGTCTTACAGGCCATGCAAAGATTTGAGATTTGCATCCAAAGGCAATGGGAAGACAGAAAAAGGTTTTGAGCAGGAAGACAACGACCCAATTTACATTTTTAAAAGGTACTCTGGCTGCAGTGTGGAGATGGACTCAGGGCTGGGGAGCAGTAGATGGTGAAGTAATCCAGACAGGAGCTGGGACAAATGGGATGGCAAGGAGTGTACTCAGTAGAGATGTAGCCTTTTGAAGTAGATTTTGGTAAGATGTCAGCTTTGGGAGACAGAAGCAGGACCAGGATTCAGAATCAGGGCTCTGGAGTCAGACTGCCTGGGTTAAACCCTGGCTGGTGAACCTTGCTTTGAGGTCTCAGTTTCCTCATCCATACAATGGACACAACATCATAACTGCACTTCTAAGCATGGTGAGAAACAAATTTTAGGCGCTTTATTTTAAGTGCCTAAAATGATGATTGGGTGTATAAATGTTAATGTTTTATTAGTAGTAGTATTCCATTCCTGTTAGTTATAGTAGCTCAAGAAAGACTGGATTCTCGTTTGAGCACTGGGGTGGATGGGGTACCATGTGTTGAGATAACAAAGGCAGGTGAAAATGCACAAGTCAGGGAAAGGATAAGCCCCTTCAGTTTGGTTCAGTGTCCATTTTAGCTATGCTAAGAAAAGGAGTTGTTAAATGTGTCTAATGTCACTTTTTTAATTGCTTTTTTTTTTTTTTTGGCTGCGTCATGGCATGCAGAAGTTCCCCAGCTAGGGGTCAAGCCCAAGCTATAGCAGTGACAATGTCAAATCCTTAGCCACTAGGCCACCAGAGAACTCCTTTTAATTACTTTTTAGAAGAAGATACTAAAATATTGTTAACATTCTCATTTGGTAATTTTTTTAAAAATCCTTTCCCAAATTAAAAAAAAAAAACTCAAAATTACAAAATCTGAAAATCGCTATTTTTAAATGTTCACACCAATTACAAAGATTTACATCAACAGAAGCAACACTTTAAATGTGAAGCATATAATGTCTTGCCACTTGAAATATCCCCATTTAGTGTAGTATCAGATGACTATTTCTGCTAGCTGCACAGAAAGGGGTCATTTTCCCAAGAAATTTGCCCAGGTTATGATGTGGCTCCTAGCACATCAAAGTAGATCTTAAACTTCCAAGGATTTAAGTTGTTGTAATGACTTTTATTCTCTTAGGGCTTCCAAATTTCATATTCATAAAATTAAGTGTGAGATGAGCCTTCAAAATCATGAAGCCTACCTATTATTTTATAGACAGAACTACTACATAATTACAAAAGTTACAGAAAGATCAAGATGAATTACAATTTTACTTCAAATTATTTCAGAATAAATCAATAGAGAAGAACAATAGCAAATTTATCAACAGTTCTGTTTATATATCAAAATCTTATGTGCCATTATTAGGTAAAGTATGGAAATACACAGAATAGATTTTCTAAATATCATTTAATTTCTAGGATCCAGACTCAATTTCTTCTTGTGACACCACTAACCCAAGTATAAATACATATTCAAATGAATAGCCAAGATCTTGGACATGTAAAAAACCAGTTCTGGAATGTTCTAATTTGCCTATTTTCAAGGCTAACTCAAGTCTGTCTTCTGTATGTCAATGTTCCTACAGCACCCCAAACAAAAGTGACCTCCTGCTCCTATAAAGAATTCACACTACTACTCATCTGGTATTTCATAGAAACCACTATGGAGAGAGAAACATACGTATTTATTCAACCACTGTTTAAACTAGGCTCTCTGCTCAGCACTGTGGGTTCAATGGTGAGCAATACCATCATAGAGTTCAAGGTCTCATGTGAAACTGTTCCTAGACTCAACCAATTGCCTGGAGGTGTCCCATCCACAATTACTCAAACATTGGAGCAAACAGTAGCAACTCCGATGCTCTCACAACAGTCAGATGCTCTGACCTTCTTCAACTTCTTTATATATCACAGGCCCATGAATCCAGGAAGTAACTCTTTTCGGAGTTTCATAGAATAAAGTTGTTTGAACTCAGTGGGGTGATGGCAATACACCTGAGGTTTCTTCTCCAATCTATTTCCAGCATTTAAATTACCTTTATGAAAATGAATTCTTTGTCAATAACTGGGGCAGTTTTGCTTTATTTTAAATTGGTAGTATTAGAGGGAAAAAGGGAAAAAATAACCTTCTATCTTTGATTCTGAGATTTACTGCAGCACAAATTGACACTTTGAAGACTTTAAAGATCAAGATAGTTTTGCATTGAGTGTATGTTTTCTATGGTGGTAGTAAGTGAAAATCTGTCTTCAAATCAAATGGCTTTTTTTTTTTTTTTTGGTCTTTTTAGGGCCACACCTGTGGCATTGGAAGTTCCCAGGTTGTAGCTGCTGGCCTACGCTACAGGCACACCAGATCAGAGCTGCATCTTTGACCTACACCATAGCTCATGGCAACAACCAGATCCTTAACCCACTGAGTGAGGCCAGGGATAGAATCCGAGTCCTCATAGATACTAGTTGGGTTCATTACCACCAAGCTACCATGGGACCTCCCCAAATCAATGGCCTTTCATAGAATCTATGTTGCCTTATAAATGAAATTCAACATGAAGACTCAGAGTGAGTTAATGAAAGAATGGGCTGGCAACTAAAAGCCTGGGCTCCTCACTGTGGCTTACTGTCAACCAGCTCCTGACACTGAGCCCTGTGACATTCTATCAGTCTCTCCTTCAGGCCTCCATCCATAAAATAAAAGTTTGCCCTTGTGTTTTCTCAAACTCTGTGGTAAAGGACCAGTTTTTAAATTGTTCCCATTCAGTTGCAAACTGTTACATCAATGAAATACAATAAAAATAATTTCTGAGGCCACAGCAATGTTAAATTGTTATAAATGTATCCAGGATTTCCCACTGTGGTGCAGCAGGTAAAGGATCTGGCATTGTCTCTGCAGTGGCTCAGGCTGCTACTAAGGTGAAGGTTGGTAGCTGTGGCATAACTGAGGCTCGGATTCCACCTCTCACCGGGGAACTTCCACATGCTGTGGGTATGGCAAAAAAAAAAAAAAAAAAAAATTTCTAGACACTTACTCCCAATTTCTGTAGTTGTCTCATATGCACACTGCATTTTGAGTGGCATTGACTTGGATGACTAGGATTTAGACCACCAGGTACATTAGATGATGATTCTGCAAATGGTTTACCACCTTCGTGTATTTCACTACTTTTAGCAGTACAATTAATTTATATTTCATAGTAGTTAAGCAACAGAAACAAACATTCTCAGGTGAGTTAATCAAAACGAAGGTGTTATTTGTGGCAGGTTCGAGAGAGCAGTGGCATCATTAGTCCATCTGTGAGTCACTGACAACTTTCAAACAAAATAATAAAGGATAAATATTCTCTTTTCCTCTCATTCATTAAAAAAAAAGAACAAAATATGAGAATGTATCAGTTACTTAGAAAAAAACTAAAACTTGACAACCAAAAATATTACCCTTCAGATAGAAATACCAACCAATGTTCCATAGAGGGTGAACTTTCCAAGATCAGATTGCAATATAGCAGCTCATGCTAAAGTACGCTTCCTCCACACCACTTGGTCCATAAGAGAAAGATTACTTAATGATTATTGGCTATAAAACCATTGAAATTTACAGGAGCACAACTTTTGGAGTCATGCATCAAAGTGCAATGGTCCACATAAAATGCACATACTTGCTTTTTTAAGGACTCTAGCCAAGGTAAGATGTGTAGACATGTGTGTCAGCTTTTCCTCTTTGCCCTCCAACCTGACCCTTGGGGACCATGGCTAAACAATCCACTGAGATTACCCAGCTCACACTCTGAAGACCCTTCATCAAGTTGATGAGGAAGAGACTGCTTTGACTTCAAGAAATTGAACACCCCCTAGGCAGGTCAATCCTAGGGGGTCTCCTGGATATCTGCTGAAAGATAAGGACAACTGCCTTAGAGCTTAGGGTGGCAATCAGAGGATGGCCAGTCCTGAGCTCCAGGCCAATGCTAGAAGTCAGGTTCTCCAACATGAGTGTCTATCAGGATCACCTGAAGGGCTTGTTAACCTTTGGATTGCCCACCCCACTGCAGAATTTCTAACTCAGAAAGCCATGATGGGGACTGAGAGCTTGCATTTCTAACAAGTTCCCAGAGGTGCTGAGGCTGCTGATCCTGAGAACACACTTTGAGAACCACTGGTATAAACCATCTGATGACAAAACTGCAAAGACCTCAGAGGTCATTTGATCCAAATCTTTAACTTTACAGGTGAGGACCCTGGGGTTCAAAGGGGAATGTCCTGAGCATGGTCATATATCCACTCCTCAGAGGATGGAAGGAAGGAAGGGAGGGAGGAAGTAAAAAAGCAAAGAGGAAGGGAGGGAAGGAAGGAAGGTAAAAAGAAAGGAAGAAAGAAAGAAAATACTCATTTCCAGAGCCTTAATGCACTGTTGGCTTCATGATTCTACAGTGTGAGCACAGGTCCCTGCTCTCTGAGAAGGGGCACCAGCAAGGATTTCACGCCGTTGTCTGTCCTGTCTGCATGCCCTCCAGGAGCTACATGTTAGTTCTATCAGTAATCTTGGAACATCAGGCAAATGACCTGGGCCCAGACAAGGGGCTGGCAGCACAACGGCCACTATCTCTTGCCTAGATTTTAAACTCACAAAGTTTGGCTCCAGAGAGCATGCTCTCACCACAATGCCATGCTGCCTCTCCCCACAATCAGATGGTTTTGCAAAGTGACACAAAGTTGCAGGAGACAGTCACAGATGATTTGCAGCACTCATGTAGAGGGAAGCAACCAGCATGGCCTCAGCCACTCTCAGGGTGACAGGTCTCTCGCTGTGAGCTTGGCAGTCTAGTCTGTTCCCAGTGTCCAGACTCTCTTGGATCCTGCCCTTCAGCTTAGCCTGCCCTCCAACTCCAATTCCCATCAATTCTATGAGCTTCCTGCTTACCCTCCAATAAATTATTTCTCTGCTTAAATGGCCTGCAACCCAGAGCCCTGACCAATATGATAAGCCATTAATTTACCCATGGGGAGAGAGCCAAAACTGTAACCAAAGATGGGGCTCTGTAGAGGCCTCTGCCTGCCTTCTACCTTTAGGGCCCTGGGACTTGCTCTGGTGCACTTCCAGCTCCTTTGACACTGTTTGCAGCAAGGCTGCTGACCTTGCAGGGAGCCGAGCCCCAGGCCATCTGTGTTCAGATGAAGCCTTGTCTGTGCTGTGCCTCCCAGACTAAACTGATTGATCCAGGAGCACAGCCTCATCAGGCCTGAGAAGCTCATGAGAGGAACAAGAAAGGCCCAGAGAGTCCCAGAGCTTGAAAGGGAATGGAGTCAATGGCTGTGCCCTAGAGAAGGACCCTGGAAATGCCCCGGCACTTGCTTCCCCAGTTTTTAATATTCAGTTTTTTTTCATTTCATTGGTAACAGTCCATCCCCCACAAGTCCCCTTTTTGTAGGAACCTCTGTTATGCCAGAGGTTGAAACATTTAGTAACATAATAGCTTTGCTCCACTGACTCACTGAAAACCTCTCTCTGCCTTCTCCATCCTGCCAGCTCTCTCTCCCTGCAGCCCCACCCTTGAGAGTTCTTACAAGGAGCTTTTGTGATTCAGGTATCATGGAAAAAGAGAAAACAAAGGGTGATACGGATTGGAAAACATCTTTTTTTTTTTAAGTGTTTTTCTTTCTTTTTCTTTTTCTTTTTCTTTTTTTTTTTTTTTCCTAGGGCTTTACTAGGGCTGCTCCCATGGCATATGGAGGTTCCCAGGCTAGGGGTCTAATCGGAGCTGTAGCCGCCGGCCTAGGACAGAGCCACAACAACGCAGGATCCGAGCTGTGTCTGCGACCTACAGCACAGCTCACGGCAACGCCAGATCCTTAACCTACTGAGCAAGGCCAGGAATCGAACCCACAATCCCACGGTTCCTAGTCGGATTCGTTAACCACTGAGCCAGAAGGGGAACTCCTAGAAGCCATCTTTAAAGGAAAAAAAAGTCTGTTTAGATCTTCCCATCATTTTTTTTTTTTTTGTCTTTTTGCCTTTTCTAGGGCCACTCCCGTGGCATATGGACATTCCCAGACTAGGGGTCTAATCAGAGCCGTAGCCCCCGGCCTACACCAGAGCCACAGCAACTTGGGATCTGAGCCGCGTCTGCAACCTACACCACAGCTCATGGCAACCCCGGATCCATAACCCACTGAGCAAGGCCAGGGATCAAACCTGTAACCTTATGGTTTCTAGTCGGATTTGTTAACCACTGCACCATGACAGGAACTCCATAGATCTTCCCATCATTTTTTGACTGGGTTGTTCTGTTGTTGAGTTGCATAAGGGCTAAGACTTTTTTTTTTTTTTTTACATTATTTTTCACCCAACTCCATTGTTAGATTTTTCCATCCTCTATCTGCTGACAACACTGCAGCCTCAAAACTTTCATCCTTTAACTCCGTGCTTTAGAAATGTGGTTCTTTGGGTACTTAAGATACTGGTGACTGATTTGAATCAGAGGATATCTTTGTTTCAAATGTCTTTAACATCTAAGAAGAAAAAGTGGAGTTCTTTCCTCCTCTCTTTTGGACCAAGGCCCTGAAGTGAAATGGCTGATTCCCAGATTGGGAAGAGTGGTTCCAGATAAGCCTGGAGAATGGAGTTATGACTGAAGGTAAGGAAGCGTTCCAAAAAGGATAGGGGCACGTCTCAGTGACACAACAACTACTATGTACATCAGGTACAATTTGAGCACCAAAATGATGCAAGTTAAAAACCATTGGCACAATATTGTAAATCAACAATACTTAAATACAGCAAGTTAGAAAGAAAAACATCAGGAGTTCCTGTCGTGGCTCAGTGGAAATGAATCTGACTAGTACCCATGAGGACGCAGGTTTGATCCCCGGCCTCACTCAGTAGGTTAGGGATCCAATATTTCAGTACGCTGTGAACTGTGGTATAGTTCACAGACCTGGCTAAGATCCTGCATTGCGGTGGCTGTAGCGTAGGCTGGCGCCCGCAGCTCCAATTCGACCCCTAGCCTGGGAACTCAGCTCTGAGCCTGGACCTTTAGACTGAACTAGGCCAAGGAGAAGGAATATGGGCATATTTTCCATTTTGCTCCTTTGCCTCCTCAAAGAGCCAGAAAATTCTGTCATTATTTGCACCATTTCTCTAATAGACTTCCAGCCCAGGAACATGAGAGCTAGTTCTGAAATGGCACTGTGTTATAAGCAATGCAGCACAACTTGTGGGAACTCAGATTTTTCACCTCTTTAGCATAAGGAGGGCAAGAGATTTTAAAAGTCAGCTTAAGGCTCAGAAAACAGTCCAAGAAAATCAAAGCAAAACATTTCTCTTAAAAATATGGCCAGGACAATTTAGACAAACTCCTAGTGACCTCCAAATGGTCAACTAAAAGGGAAATGACACCCTACCAGTGGCAAAAAAGGCTCAAAACAGAGCAATGCTAGCTGGCATTTACCACTGACAGTGAGAAGTTAGACCACAGTTAAGAAAAGGCAGAGTCAGGTTTGAACCCAAGCAAACAGGCCTAAGAACCCATGTTTTTAATCCCTGTACCAGCATAAGGTAAATGCCAATTTCTCAGTTAACATTCCTTCCAGACAGTTCCAACAGGAGGCCTCACCCCAAAGTAAGCTATCAGAGTTGCTGGAGACACTCAAGCAACACTTCCCAAAGCCTCATTCAAGACCAAAAATCAATACAAGATCACATTTCTTTCCATTTAATTGCTATTGTCCAGACACTTTCTTCCTACACTGAGTGAGGCTCATCAGAGTCCTTATCAGAATTCTTTTGTCCTACCTTTAGCTGAGGAACAGATGAGGAACTTCTCTAGACTAAATTCACTCATCTCCTTCCACTGAGGGTACCACACTGACATCTTGTGAAAACTAGCCCCAAATGAACAGCAGCTCTGATCCTTCCCTGTGGACGCTGACCCATGCTTTTATTAAGCACGAACAGGATAATGGCCCACGGAATACACTTTGGAAACATCCCTCAAGTCATTTCTTTGCAACAGTGTGCTTCCTTGTGAAGGAGTTGGTGGCTTTCCAGATCATCCCACGCTCCCCACATAATCTCCAACTCCCATTT
This sequence comes from Phacochoerus africanus, assembly GCF_016906955.1. Classification (NCBI taxonomy): domain Eukaryota; kingdom Metazoa; phylum Chordata; class Mammalia; order Artiodactyla; family Suidae; genus Phacochoerus; species Phacochoerus africanus. The sequence continues at coordinate 232,590,296 of NC_062545.1, forward strand.
GCAAAATGGAGTTTTCACCTGAGGTATCTGGGCAGTGGTTCATCTAATGCACTCATTAGACAGGCTCAGGTGATTTTTATTTTTCACTCAAATTTAATGACTTCAAACAAAACGGCATTCCACAATTCCTGTCTCTTCAGTGTCATCACCTCCTTCTCCATCTTAAGAACTACAATATGTCATTCGAAAAGATACATGCACCCCAACGTTCACTGCAGCACTATTTGCAATAGCCCAAACATGGAAGTAACCTACATGTCCATCGACAGAGGAATGGATAAAGACAATGTGGTACATATGAACAACAGAGTATTATTCAGCCATGCAAAGAATGAAATAGTGCAATTTGCAGCAACATGGATGGACCTAGAGATGATAATACTGAGTGAAGTCATAGAATGACAAATATCATATCACTTATATGTGGAATATAACAAAAATGATAAAAAAAAAAGAACTTATTAAAAAACAAAAACAAACTCAGAGATTTCAAAACCAATCTTATGGTTACCATAGGTGAAATCATTGCAGGGAGGCAAGAATTGGGAGGGTAGAAATAACATATAGACACTATTGTATAAACTAGACAATTAACAAGAACCTACTGTATAGCACAAGAAAATCTATTCAATTGTTTGTAATAACCTATATGGGAAAAAAGAATGGATATATTTTTATGTATGACTGATTCTCTTTGCTATACACCTGAAACTAATACAACACTCTAAGTCAATAATACTCCAATAAAGTTAAAGAAAGAAAGAACTTTAAGTGTGCCCTACTTCCATACAGAGTGAGGAAGAAACCAGAGGTTGGTTTCAAAGTCCATCCATGGGGTTTTGGACAGTTCCATGTGGTATGGAAACTTTCTAACAGTTTCTGAGTGACTAGCACTGAGATGGTGTACTAGTCACAGCTGAGCACAATGAAAAGGGGAGTCCCGGAGGTCTCAGTAGTGCCACAAGGGACAGGAAGAGGGTGGCAGCAAGGGCCTGGAAGGCACAAAGAAGGATTCTTGATCACCAGGATTAAGTATGACTTCCAAGGCAAACTAGCTACTTACAAACATCCCTAGTCTAGTTTGAGTATAAATAAATGCAAGCATCTTAACTCCAAAGAGGCTCATTACCAGTATGGTATGGCTCAGCTTACTGCTTAGTTTTCCATTTGTCAAGCTCCTGACATATTCCAGACACTGAACTTCACACACTGACACAAATCAAAGTATGTCACTATGAAAGAAGCCTCAGCCTGTCCTCACAAAGAAAAAGTATGCAGCTAAAGCCAAGCCTGCTTTGGGGTCTGGGGCAAGAGGACAAATGAGGGTCTGCATCGTTAGTTTAAGGGGACTCATAGAATCCTACTTTCTTGGCAAATGTAGCTCTGTAACAACCTCAAAGGTCAGATACAATGAGAATTCTCAGACCCCTCAGAGTTCAGGGCCAAGTGTGAAACAGCAGCCCCAGCCAATGGACAAAACCTCCTCCCCTTCCCACCTAGACACCATCTCTTCCCAGGGAGCCCTCTTGGGCACACCAGTAGACCCCTCAGCCCACATGTCCAGGCTCATCCACAACCCCAGCACAGCTGCCCTGCTGGGCAATCCACAGAGGTTGGGCTCTGCCCCCCTACTTCAACAGAGCAGGCTTGGGGCCTTTGGGCAGGAGGTCTGGAGCACGGTGGGCAGTGTGCACTCTGGGTGGGCATTCCAGTCTCCCTGCAGACCCGTAGCCCAGTGGGGAGGGGCACAGCCTGGGGAAGGCCTCTCCCTGTCCCCCTAAACCTAAGGAATGATTATAGAGGGTTTCCCTTGCCTGGGTCTGAATGTAATACTATTTTTCCATCCAGCCATATTCTTTCCTTGAAGCCTTATGGGAGGGTGGCTTCTTATATTAAAGATGAATAAACTAGTCTAAGAGAGGATTCCTGTCTGGAAGCAATGAAGGAAAAAAAAAAAGGTGAAATATTTGCAACTCTCTAGAAAGATTTAACAGCTAAATATCCTGGTCTGAAAGAAGATAAAGGTACACTTTCCTCAAACAGCTAATGGACTGAACAGGGTTCTGCAAGTCAGCAGAGGCGGGATCCTGCCCGACAGGATACACTGACTAACCTTAAGTTTCTCTTGATGTTTTTGAAAGTGGGTGTGCTACCCAGACCTGGGCAGAGGCTAAAAAATTAGCCCAACAAGAATTAGCCAGGGCCTCTGGGCGAACAGAGTCCCAACCCTAGGAACGAACGCACTCTGAGTCTGAGCTGAGCAAGGGAGGTTTGGGACTTTGACCAACAGAAAGGCCTCACCAAAGGGATGCCCCAACCCCCACCCCCCGGAGGCCAGGGCAGAGGTGGTCACAGGCTGGAGAGTGGCTAGGGCTTGGGCTTCAAATCCACGACTGCCCGGTATCTGCTTTGCCTTTTCTCAGTCAGGGCAAGTTCGTCAATTTTCTGTCCTCCGTTTTTAATTCTCTAAATTAAAGAGAATTATCTGGATTATCTACCTCCAGCACCCCGCGGCGATGCTTGTAAGAATTTAGCGCAGTTCTGCACTTGGTAAGCGCTCGATCGGCGGTACTTATTTAGACCTGAAAGTCCAAGAACCAGAGCTGGCGCTGAATACTAGACGTAGATCAAGCAGCTCCCCTCACCGACCCCCAAAATCCGAGATAAAGTTCTGTAGAGGCTGTTCGAGCTGGGGGAGGAGAGGTGCGGTGGATGAGGCTTTAGAAAAAGGCAAACCAGAACAGGTAGGGGAAAGCAGACAGAGTCAAATGCTAAGTCTAGTCCTGTTCGGGGGCAAGGATGGGGGAGCCTTCGAAAGTCGCCCACCTGGAAGTGGAAAGCACGGGCGCCTATGGATACAACTTGCTCCCATCCGTGAGTCCCGGGAGAGGAGGCGGAAGCCGCGCTGCACCCGGCTCGGCTCCCGATACTCCAGGCCGGGACCTGGGCGAGGGAAACGCCCAGGGCTCAGGGGTCGGGGAGACTCAGCCACTCACCCAACAACAGCAGCTTTAGCTCGCGGCGCGCGTCCTTCTTGTCCCGGCGAAGCTGCCGCTCGATCTCGGCGCTGATGCGCTGGGACTCCTTCTCCTCCGCGGACAGGCAGCAGCAGCCGGCCATGGTGCGCCCTGCGCCCGACGGGCGACGCGGTCTTGAGCGCCCCTTTGCTCCGCTGGCTGCTTGCCCCGCGGATCCCGGACGGCACCCGGGTTCGGAGAGAAAAAAAACGGGGGTCGAGTCGAATATCAGAGTAAAAGATCAGTACCCCTGGGCTCAATCCCTCGTAAAGGGTCGGCTGCGGGGCGGGGAACGAATCCGGAAACGCTGAGAACGCTCAAGTGCCCACACTCGCTCAGGGGAGGAGGAGGGCAAAGCGAGGGACAGCGTTATCGGCCCCCGGATGACTAGCGCGCCCCTTGGCAGTGGAGCTCGATGCGTAGTCTGGGAGCTCAGAGCGTTCGTGAGAAGTTGGGGCGTCGGTGCCGCGGTGAGAGAGAGATCTCCCAGGCCTCGGGGTGTCCCAGGCAGCCGGCAGGCACGGCGTGGGTTGGAGGCAAAGGTCCTGGCTGTCCCTTTCCTGCAAAGTTCTGAAAACCTCAGCAGTGACCGCAGCGTAAGACCAAGTGGAAAGGTTCCTGCTGGCGCTTGTAGCTCTAATTGGCAGAAGGAGGCGGAGCGTCTCGAACCCGCAGCCCTGGCGTCGGCCCGAGCTGGCCCTCGGGGCACGCCAAGCCGATGGCGCCTGTGGGACTAAAGGGGTGAGCAGGGAGCTGGGGCGCGGAGTCGGGAAGCCTCGATCTTGGACATCAGCCCCCACACCTGCCTCCCCGACGGTGGCGTCCCAGCGGGGGGAACCGCGCTGGCTGAGGCGGCAGTAATCAGTGCTCCTTGGCCTCCAGGAGCTCCTTGTCTGGGTTCGGCTTCCGACAGGTGAATGAGGTTTGCCAACTCCCAGCCTCAACTCCTCGCAGCTGCAAGAGGAGTAAGACGAGCGTCCACAGCGAGACACAGCGCCTCAGGGACGAAGTTTAGCTCTCCCGGCAGACTTGAAATTGAGGCTGTCACACCAGCCTCAGCACCACGCACATCGCGGTTTCCTAGACGGCCTCCTACCGCTACCCGGAGGCCGCAGCCCGGCTCGGCCTCGGCCAAAGCCCTTGGTCAACTCGGCAGCCTGCCTGCGAGGTGCGGCTGGACCTGAGCCCGCTGGCGCTGCGCTCAGAAAAGCAGCTGCCCCTGGGTTCAGCTAAATAAGAGAAGTGTGAGAGCGGAGGATAAATATCCTCCTGGCCCCTTCCTACCGACGGAGGAGGAGGGCTGCAGATAGAGGAAATGAAAAACGGCTGGCTAGTTTGCATTTTATGATGGGAAAGACTCCCGCATTGTAAAGAGAGGGCTGACCAGTTTCCAGAAGCACCTGGCATGTTCCCTGCACCAGCCCTGAAGCCTGACAGCTGCCTTACAAAGGTGTGTCCACATAGCCACATTGGCCTGTCTCCTGGAACCTCCGGATCTCATTTGAGCTGCATTAATAAAAACTTAAAAATTAAAAAGCACCTCTTTGTAGTCAAATGGCACGTATTACAACATCTGATTTTGTCTTCTGTGTACATTCTGAGGCAGAGGTCCACGGGAAAAGTAGAAATGAAAAGGTAAAGGGAGAGGATCCTGTCTTCCGCAGAAATGTACTTTTTTTTTTTTCCTTCTCTTCCAGTCAGCATGTGCCATGTAGAAACTTTATATAACATTAGGCAGTTAGCTAATGCTTCTTCTATCAAGAACAAGCCTAAGTGCCTTTCTTATGAGTAGAATATACTGAGTCCAAACTAAGGAGCGTATTAAGTGGAGAGAATTATATGTGTCATTATATAAAGCACTTGGCATTACAGTGCCATCTGACTTCAAGGACTTATTATTTATTTTACAGTTTAGGGAATGTAGAAGAATCCAGCATTAAAAATGAATGTGCATACATTCTTAAATGCATGACTTTTTAGTTTCCTTGTAGGCATAAATTGACAGTAATAGTGACCCCTACAGGAAAGCTCCTGGACATTTCTTAACTTGATCCTTAGCCATTTAGTCACACATTTCTCTCTTGCCTCTTACAAATTCATTTACAATTTGAGAATAAGACCTCTTAGCTTCTCAAATGAATAATGGCATCATAATTACTAGTATTTTTAAATGATTAAAATTAGGGCAAATTTGAACTCCCAAGTTAACTGGAATAACTGATTTGTTAGGTCTAAAGTTGCTAAGATTTCCAGAAAGATATGGATTATGGCAAATCTGCAAAACTTTCCTGGGCTAGTCACCTTGGCAGTATGTAGCTGAAGCCTTAAACCTGTCCATCCCCTTTGGCCAAACCAGTAGTTCTCCCCTTGAGAAATAATCAGAGAAGCTATGATTTATGTGCAAAGATTTTATTTCTAATAGCAACAGTAACTCAAAACAATCTAAATGTCCAACAAGGGGGAATAGATCAACAAATTATGGTATATCCATACACTGAGATATTATATAGTCATTAAATATGGGAATATGTAACAAACATGTGAATAACAAAGAGTGGGGGGAAAAAAACCTCAGGCTATAGTGAGTGTAAAAATACAAAAATGTAAACAATAAGATACAAATTTTATTATGAAAACACATATTGGTTTTTTTTTTTGTTTTGTTTTTTTAGGGCTGCACATGAGGCGTATGGCAATACCGGATCCTTAACCCACCGAGCCCATCCAGGGATCAAACACACATCCTCATGGATACTGGTCGGGTTGTTGCTGCTGAGCCACAACAGGAACTCCCCACATACGCATTTTTAAGCAACTAAAAGGACATAAGCAAACCAGGTAGTTTGCTCTGAGTCATAGCTTTTTGGTTGGTTTTAATCCTCTGATACAAAGTTATTTGGGGCAGCTTGCATATAGTAATCTAGGCTCCACTTTCATCAGCTATAAAATGAAAGTAGATGAACCAGAATAAGCTCACAAGGATATCCCAACTGTAGCAGACAATTATTTCTTTGATGATTTCCACACTTATAAGATAATTTAAATGAACCATAAACCAAAAGTTGTTATTGACCAGTGGAAACTAGAGAGAATTGTAATACTAGATTATCACAAGTCAATTATTTTTATACCTCTATTTTTTAATTTCCATCTCTGTTTTCCCTATCTTAGGATCTTTGGGAGGGATGGGAATAATTTTAAGTTATTGATTCTTTTGCAACACTTTTCTAGGAAGGGGTAGTTTTGAAAAGAGTTATCAGTAAAAAAGAACATTTGTTTTCTTAAGTTATTCCCAAAGTGCTACAATTCCATTTCATTCCTCTTGAAGATCAGAGCCTTTTCTGATACATGACTTTTCAAATATCTGCCAAGTGCTACACTGCAAGGGTGCTGCTCTGAATGTCCACTGAATCCATGCCAAGCCTATTAATTGGCACTGGGAGCTCAGATACTTTATGTAGGCCACAGTCTGGTAGAAAGAAGTAAGACTGAGACCTTGAAATCTGAACCCAGGCCTCTTAGCTTCCTCCCAGAGGGCAGATAGTGAGAGTACAGAATTCCCTGGGTGGCTTCCCACAGCCTACAGATGTGCATAGTGGGATCTTTAGAAAACACCTCCCCTCAGCTGAGCCTCATCGCCCATGACCTGGAACTTGGGGCAACTATAACTACACGTTCTCCCCACCTCTGTGTCTTGGCTCATGCTGTTCCCTCTTCCAAGAGAGCTATTTCTCAACCCATACAAAGTTAGGTAAATTCCCAAACATCTTTTCTGAGAAATCATCTCCACCCCTTGTCAGTCAGACCCACCTTTGACTGCTTCCTCAGCACCTCCTATGTTCCTCTGTTCAACATCTCGCTCAATTACACTTGTTCGTTTCTTCTCTAAATCTATTAGTTACTCACAGGTAGAGAGGTGGGGTTTTGTTGTTTTGTTGTTTTTTTTTTCCTTGTTCATCTTGGTATTTCTAAATTAATGAAATTTATTTGACTGAATAAAATTGAAACCAAAAAGAATCAGCCTAAGGTAAGAAAAAGAAACTGGAAGAGATAACAGAAAGTTACTGTGGTGGAAGACAGTGAAAAAAACAAGCAAGTTCACAACAAATCAATGTATGATTTAAGAAGGACTTTGTCCTCAGCTTGCCCCCTTAGAGAGAATGAGAGCCCTGTTTCTAAGGAAATTCCAAGGAAATGTGCAAGTAGAGAGCTGGAAAGATGCTATTCTCTTTGACAAATGTAGCATCTTGGAATTTTAACAAGTAGCAGAGAATAAAAACATGACCTTGAAAAATTTCATAAAGTTAAAATAGCACTAATAATAATACACTTATGCTGCTCTGTGACTGCAGATATGCCGTTGTGACCCCCTTCCTGGATTGTGGTTAGCATTTTTTTAAAAGAAAAAATAGAATATCAATAGGAAAATCAAAGTATGCTACACAACATTTTTGTTCCAGTTGTATGCATAAATATCAACTCTCTCTCTTTTTTTTTTCTTTTGTCTTTTGTCTTTTTAGGGCTACACCCATGGCATATGGAGGCTCCCAGGCTAAGGTCAAACTGGAGCTGGAGCTGCCAGCCTACACCAGAACCACAGCAATGTGGGATCCTTAAGCCACTGAGTGAGGCCAGGGATCGAACCCGAGTCCTCATGGATACTAGTTGGGTTCATTAGCCACTGAGCCACTACAGGAACTCCCATAAGTGTCAGTTTTTAAGCAGACCAGACATCAATGCGATTTGCTTGTCCATATCCTACATGGGTTGGTCTGAATGATTCCCAATTTCAATTCATTTTTCTGAAACCAAACATTCCCAATTTTTTATTTAATTTTCTGAGCCCAGTGTTCCCTAAAAATAGTTTGAGTCCTTCTCTTCCCTCACCACTCATCTCCAGTTTTGATGAACGTGGTAGGTAAGAGTTGATGCAGTGGTGATGGATATTTAGTCAAATAGGTAATAATTGTAGCTGGTGGCTGAATGTACTTAACATCTATTTTTCTAAGGCAGGCAACATGTCAACATGTTGCTCCAAAATATTTTCTGCCTGAAGGCCAGAAACTGTTTATTATATAATAACTTCTACTGGAAAAGGCTAGAATTATAGGCAATGAAGCTGCCTTCAAACACCCAAGACTGTGAGTGGACAGCAATCATTATTGTTTGTTTTCGAATCTGACTTTCCGTGGGAATTAGGTATCTCAAGAATTTAAGAAGTAAAAAGAGGAGTTTGGGCATTTTTTATTTTGCTTTTCTTTTCCTTTTTTCCTAAGTCTTCCCCTCTTCCACTTAGATCACTCTCCTCCTGAATGAACAAATGTTAACAACCTCGTATGTTTTCTTCTTTTTATGATTTTATAATCATATATAAGCTTAAAAACATTTATTAATGTAAACAAGCATATGCAGAGGGAGTTTGTCATCGTTAGTTTAAAAAAGGGGACCATATTACGTGAACTCTGTATTTTACTTTTCTCATCTTGTTGCCGAACTATTGGCTACTTCTATACACCGATGCCAAATAGAAACTTAGAGACAGAGTTGGAGGAAACAGAAAAAGTAGCTTTAATTGCCAGGCAAGGAGGGTAATATAGCAAGCTAATGACTCAAGGACTGTGCCCCTCCTTGGAGGGGGTAGTGAAGAGTCTTAGAGTGTTTGAGGAGCAGGGCATGATCAGCTCATGGATACTGTCCTCATTGGTGGTTGATGAGGTAACTGGAGTCTGTGTCATCAACCTTCTGTTTCCGACTGTCTGGGGTCTGTGTGCTTGTGGACAGCACACAGCCAGTTGATTTCTTCCACCCGCTGGGGGCTTCAGCACCTGCAAAACAGCTTCAAGGACATGGCTCAGAATATCATGACGTCTAGTCTTTGAAGAAATGAAGGTCCTTGACTTTGTTGAATGGTTGAATTATTATTACTGTTTTCTTTTCACTTCCCTGATTAAACTAGTTCTTTGATTAAAGTGCTTATAGAGATAAAAAGGCAAGTGGAGGACGTTGAGTGGGGGGGTCCACTCTGGGAAGGCCTCACGGGGTCCTGCTAGGTTACAGTCTCACCATACCTTATGGGAATCTAAGTAAACTCTTTCTAAACTCTGATTTAGTCTTTCATCCCTTCATACATAATACTCCACAGTGTGAAAGGACCATGTTTTATACATCTTTTCCCCTCTAAAGGACATTCACTTTTATTTCCAATTTTGGCCACTAAAAACAAAGTTGTAATAGCATCTTTGTATATAAATCTTCATGCACTAGTGTTTTCATTTCTGTGGGATAGATTCCCAGGGAAAAGCCTGTTGAATTGAAGTAAATGTACATTTTTCACTTTCATAGATGTGGCTAGATTCCTTTCCAAAAAGACTGAAATAATTCGCATTTCTGCCAAAAATAGGAATATCCATGTCCCTACCAGCAATAAATATTACCACTCATTAATTTTTGGCAGGCTGAAGGGATTCAAATAATATTAAAGTGTTGCTTTACTTTGTGTTTCCCTGACTACTCATGAATTTGTACATTTGTTCATTGCTTGTTAGTATTTGCATTTGTTACCCTGTGAATTGTCTATTTACATCATTTGCTCATTTTAAAAAATTGGGTTATTTGTCTTTTTCTTGACAATCTGTAAGAGCTCTGCAATATTATATATCAACTTCCTGTCATCTGAATTACAAATTTTCAAATATGTTGCTTGTTTTTTTTTTATCATTTTTAATGGAATCTTTTGCCATACAAAAATTACTTTTACATATCCAAATATCTTTATTGTCTTGCATAGTTTCTGGAGTCCCAATCTTTGTAAAGAAGGTCTCTCTGGAGTCCTCTTGAGGTTCGGGAGTTAAGGATCCATCATTGTCACTGCAGTGGCTTGGGTCACTACTGTGGCACAGTTTCAATATCTAGTCTGGGAACTTCTTCATACCACGGGATTGGCCATAAAAAAAGTCTCTCCATTTCTAGATTGTAAAGGCAGTTTCTTAGATTTTCTTGCAAGCACTTTTATTATTTTATTTTTTACATTTAGATATTTAATCCATCTGGTGTTTATTTTTATAAAATATGTAAGAGAGAAACACTAATTTTATTTTCTTCCAGATGGTTAGCCAGCTGTACCAACATCATTTATTGAACACTCCATCCTTTTTCCAATGAATTCATCTTCAATCTTTGTCATGTATTATACTCTGATATTGACTAAGATCCATTTATTTGAGTCTATAGAATTCCTATATCAATACCTTCATGATTTGATTACAGGAGCTCTATGAAATATTTTGGTATCTGATAGGACATATCACCCCTTCAGTATTATCAAACTCTTCTTAGTTGTGTTCAGATATTTATTCTTCCATATGAACTCCACAGAGCTTCCTCAACTTATAATGGGGCTAGGCCCCAATGAACCCATCAAAAATTGAAAATATCCTAAGTTGAAAATGCATTCCATACATCTAATCTATTGAACGTCATAGCTTTGCCTGTCCTACCTTAAAAGGTGCTCAGCAGCGCAGTAGTTAACGAATGCAACTAGGAACCATGAGGTTGCGGGTTCCGTCCCTGCCCTTGCTCAGTGGGTTAAGGATCCAGCGTTGCCGTGAGCTGTGGTGTAGGCTGCAGACGCGGCTCAGATCTGGTGTTGCTGTGGCTCTGGCGTAGGCTGGCGGCTACAGCTCCGGTTAGACCCCTAGCCTGGGAACCTCCATATGCCGCAAGAGTGGCCCAAGAAATGGCAAAAAGACCAAAAAAAAAAAAAAAGTGCTCAGGACACTTAACATTAGTCTATAGTTAGTCAAAATCCTCTCATAAAGCCCATTTCATAATAAGGTTTTGCATATCTCAGGTAATGTATAGAATATTGTACTGAAAGTGAAGTACAGAATGACTCTGTGGATACAGAATGGTTGCAAGTGTTCACCATGATGATTATGCTGACTGGGAGCTGCGGCTGCTTCTGTTGTTGCCCAGCATCCCAAGAGCATCCTACCACATAGCAATAGCCTGGGAAAATATCAAAACTCAAAGTACAGCTTCTCCTGAATGTATATCACTTTCACAGTGTCATAAAGTTGGAAAATCATAAGTCAAACCATGGTCACTCAGGAACCATCTATAATACAAATTATCATTGATTCTCCCCTAAACTTCAAAGCTGAACTTTTAAAAAATTCAACTGCCTTCTTGACATATGAGCTAAATTCTCTAGTAGGCATCTCAATGTAACAAGAAAAAACAAAACTCTGATTTTGTTTTCCAAAACTTACCTTCCTGCATTCTTTTCCATTTCAGCACCAGCAAACACCAAGTGAATTCCTCTTTGCCCCACCTCCCACACCTAATCTCACTAGTGATGGACTCCTCCTTTAAACTACATCTGGTTTATAACCATTGCACGCAGTTTTTGCACTGAGCAGCTCCACAGCTATCATGCACAAATAATCTTTGTAAGTAAGTCTCCCCAAATTGTCCTCTGTTACATCATATGTGGTCCCCAGGTATATCTTTTTTTTTTTTCCCAAGCCAACAGCACCTTTAATGTGGACCAAAAGAATAGCTTTGTCACTGGTTTCTTATTTCTATTCTTGAACTTCTTAAATTCATTCACCCCACGACAAAACAGTTAGAACAAGCTTTCAAATCTCAAAGCAAATATCCTTATTCCTCAGATTAAAATCCTCCAGTGGATTTCCATTGGAGAATAAAATGAAATGCCCTTGTTCCAGACTGTAAGGTCAAACATGATAGGCCATTGCCTACCTCTTTAACCTCCTATCCTAATATTCTCCCTCCTATTCTAATATGTTCCTTACACTTGAATCTATTTTCTTTTCTTTTCTTTTTTTTTTTTTTTTGGTCTTTTTGTCTTTTGTAGGGCCACACCCAAGGCACATGGAGGTTCCCAGGTTAGGGGTAAAATTGGAGCTGCAGCTGCCGGCCTACACCATAGCTCATGGCAGTGCCAGATCCTTAATCCACTGAGTGAAGCCGGGGATCGGCTCATGGTTCCTAGTCAGATTCGTCTCCCCTGCCCCACGACGGGAACTCCTTGAATCTATTTTCTTAATCTATTTTCTTTGAGCATCTCTCAGGACCTTTATACTATCTTCTCTGCTGCCTGAATCTTGCTTCTTCCAAATATTTAGTTTCTACTTGTCACATCGGTCTCAACTTAATGTGACTTACTAACTGCTGGCTTCACTGACTCATTCACCTAAGGTAGCCACCTCTCCCTGTCAATGTCATCATTCTATTTTCATTGTAGCATTTGTCACTCTCTGATTTTTCTTGTTTCCTTCCTTTTTTGTTTGTCATCTTCTCCCACCAGTAAATAAAGGTAAGCTCCATGAGAGGGAGTGTTGTGACTTATTCTCCTCTGTAGACTAGAGCCTGCCTCAAGGAAAGCTACATCATCTTAAAATTGTACCACTAAACTCATTCAGATCCCATTCTCAATAGTAAGCTTAAATCTTGGAAAATTATCAATATGGGATTTCAATTCAATACTTGCTTATTTTCTACTATATTATGTAATACCAAGGAAAACAAAACACCTCCAAGGATCCTTGACCTATGGAGATAGGACCTTGCCTGTTTGCCCTTTTGTTTTGGTTGCAGGGGAAGACCTGGTATGAAGAACTGACACATTCTCAGTTGGTGCTTTCAACTGAGAAATTCAGGGATGGTCTTGGTTTTAGGCTCTGTGGGATCCAGATACTCAAATATTCTCAGAAGGAAATAATTTCTCTCCATCTTTTTGGCTGGACTTTCCTCTGAACTCTAGTCTCAGGTAGGTTTCTCTCAGCACGGTGGCAAAATAATGGCCAGAAACGCCACACTCATCTATTCCTACCAGCAGCCTCAGTAGAAAGAGAACTTCCCCTTTCCAATACTCCAGCAAAAAATCCAAGATCAAGTCTGATTATGTGCTCCTCCCTGATCTGATATATCATGACCAGAGGAATAGACTAAGAAGACTACTCAGGCCAAGATCATACATCTGCCACTCAAGGGCGAAATTAATTTTTATAATGTATTTTATCTAACCCAACAGATTTAAAATATTACAATTTGTTCAATTTTAAAATTACTAATGACTTTTTTATTCATATTAAACTGGCACTTGCAGTATGTATTTTACGCTTATATCTACCTCCATTTGGACAAGCCTGGTTTCAAGTGTTTGACAGCCACTAGCTGCAGTGGATGGGCAACTCTAAAGATTCATTTTTGGTGTAAGAGGAATGGAATGGAATGGAATGGAATGGAATGGAATGGAGTAGAATAGAATAGAATAGAATAGAATAGAATAGAATAGAATAGAATAGAATAGAATAGAATAGAATAGAATAGAATAGCATAGCATAGCATAGCATAGCATAGCATAGCATAGCATAGCATAGCATAGCATAGCATAGAATAGAGGAAAAAAGGCAACTTGGAACATGCAGGGGAAGAAAATCTGTGTTCCTGTGGCTCTGGAGCCTTGAGGGGAACACCTGAAAATTGGTGTGTCTTCCTGGAGAGCAATACAGAGGTAAACAGTGAAGCAGAAAAGGCCGTTAGGAAGGGATGTCAGGATGCTAGGAGAGGATGTCAGGGTGAAACACAGTACTTAGGGAGTGAAATCTGGGCATCTCAGTGGATGTCACAGAGAAGAGATGGTTTGACCCAGGCCTGGTTGGGAGGAGGACACTGCAGTGGAAGCCAGCTCAGACAAATGACATTCTCAGACCAGACCTTGCCCTGACCTCCACCCTCTTCCTTCCATTGGGACTTAAGGAAAAGGAAACACAGGAGACCATGAATTGACTGAAATCTAATTTGACTGAGTTTACCCTGCATTGACTGATTTGTGGTGGGAGTCTCAAGCAAGAAATTGTTTGGATATAAATTTCAGAGTTTTTGTTTTTTGTTTTTGTTTTTGTGTTTTGCTTTTTTTGGGCTGCACTTGTGGCATATGAAAGTTCCCATGCTAGGGGCTGAATCAGAGCTTCAGCTGCCACCCTTCAGCAATGGTTCTATGCCACAGCCACAGCAATGCAGGATCCAAGATGCATCTGCAACCTGCACCACAGCTCCCAGCAACACTGGATCCTTAACCCACTGAGCAAGGCCAGGGATCAAACCCAAGTCCTCATGGTTACCAGTTGGGTTCATAACCCGCTGAGCCACAATGGGAAATCCTGGGTATAAAAATAAAGTTTTACATATTGCATATTGGAGACTATTGACCTGAAAGTATCATTCCCTAAACAATGTCTCAAACAAACAAACAAAAAAAAGGACTTCCTTTGTGGCTCAGTAGGCTAAGGATCTGGTGTTTTCACTGCAGTGGCTCCAGTTACTGCTGTGATGCAGGTTCGATCCCTGACCTGGGAACTTCAACATGACTTAGGTGCAGCCAAAAAAAAAACCCCAAACCCTGTGCTTCAGGCAATAGAGCCAGAGTCCTTGCCCCTCCAGGCAGGGGAGTTAGGCAGTCATTCACACCCAGCCAGAGGATTTCGCCTTCCCAGAGGATACTTGGCAATATCTGGAGACATTTTTGGTTGTCATAAGTAGGAAGGAGAGGAGGGCTTTCGTGGTTGGCAGTCAGGGGTGGTCTCACCATCCCACAGTGCACAGGACAGCCCTCACCACAAAAGACTCTCCAGCCCCGAACATCAGTAGTGCCGAGGTTGAATAACCCTGGACTAAGCTAGGTTGAGATTCTTGAGAAGTTCGTAGAGAAAGGAAAAGCAAGTCTGTGTTGGAATAATCCTGTCATAAAAGGGAAGCCAGGGAGTTCCCATCGTGGCTCAGCGGAAACGAATCCGACTAGGAACCATGAGGTTGCAAGTTCCATCCCTGGCCACGCTCAGTGGGTTGAAGATCCAGCATTGACATGAGCTGTGGTGTAGGTTGCAGATGCGCCTTGGATCTGACATTGCTGTGGCTGTAGCTCCGATTCAACCCCTAGCCTGGGAACCTCCATATGCCGCAGGTGGAGCCCTAAAAAGAAAAAGAAAAAAAAGGGAAACCAGGTCCCGGTTTAGCACATAATGCAATGTTCTCCTCTCCTTCCTGCTCCTCTTCCACTCCTCCTCCACTCTCTCTAGGCTCTCCTCCAAGGAATTTCCCTGCAGGGGGAAGGTGGCTGAGGCAGACAAACTGAGGTGATAAATGGCCAGAGAGCCTTTTTGTCCCTCTGCCTAGCATCACCACCAGAGGCCTCAGCTGCAAGACCCCAGCTGCTGGAGTTGTTGTTTTATTGAAGTATAGTTGATTTACAATGTTGTATTCGTTTCAGGTGTACAGCAAAGTGATTCATATATATATATATATATATATATATATATATATATATATATATATATATATATATCTTGCTCAGATTCTTTCCCATATAGGTTACTACAAGATATTGAGTATAGTTCACTGTGCTATACAGAAAGTCCTTGTTGGTTATCTATTTTATATATAGTAATGTGTTTCTGTTCATCCCTACCTCCTATTTTTTTTTTTTTTAGGGCCACACCTGCGTCATGTGGAAGTTCTCAGGCTAAGGATCAAATCGGGGCTACAGCTGCGGCCTACACCATAGCCACAGCAACATGGGATCCTTAACCCAATGAGGAAGGCCAGGGATTGAACCTGCATCCTCACAGACAGTATGTTGGATTCTTTTTTTCTTTCTTTCTTTCTTTTTTGGGCTGCACCTGTGGCATACAGAGTTCCCAGGCTAGGAGTCCAATTGGAGCTACATCTGCAGACCTATGCCAGAACCACAGCAACGCAGGATCTGAGCTGTGTCTGTGACCTACACCAGAGCTCATGGCAACACCAGATCCTTAACCCACTGAGTGAGGCCAGGGATCAAACCCTCAAGGAATCCTAGTTGGATTCGTTTCCTTAACACAGTGAGCCACATCGGGAATTCCCCAACCTCTTAATTTATCCCTCCTGCCCCGACTCCCTTCCTGCTTTGGTAACCTTGAGTTTGTTTTCTATGCCTCTGGGTCTATTTCTGGTATATAAGTTCATTTGTATCTTTTGGTATATAAGTTTGGTATATAAGTTCATTTGTATCTTTTTTTTTTTTAATTCTGTATATAAATGGCATTATATGATGGTTGTCTTTCTCTGGATTGTTTTTTCCTCACTGCAAGGGGCACCTAGGAGGCAACGGTGAAGAATGAGGAGTTGGGCTGGACAGTTAAATTCACTTCTTTCCTCACTCTGAGCCCTCACTCATGCTTTGTTCTCCTCTAGAACAGAGCCTCTCATATGTTTAAGAGGCATCTGGAGAGCTGGGTAATGCCCGCACTCCTGGGCTGGCCTCCAGAGATTCTGATCAACAGGTCTGGGGTCTAACTTGTCCACCACATCCCAGTTTGCCTGTGAGTTTCTCAGGTTTAGCCCTGGAAACCCTGCATCCTACCAAATCATGGTGGTTGGTCACCCCAGGTAGAGCCCAGGATTGCGCATGTCAAACAGTCTCCCAGGTGATGCTGGCCACACTCTGCCATAAAATGCTGGTCCACCTCACAGCCCTATGAATCTCCCTTGTGCTCCCAGGTCTAGTGCTAATTAAATAAGCTTTAGTAAGGGTTCCAAGTAATGCCCATTCTCCCCTGCCCCAACCCTTCTGCTATCACGGTAACACCCCACACTGCAATGGATAGGATAGGGTTTTATTTTGCTGTCATACTTCCAAGTTTCCTTCAGGACAAGAATCACATTTTTACATCCTTCCCATTGCCATGGGAATCCATGACACCAGATATACAGAAGACACTAAAGACACTTGTTGAATGAACATAGCTAACATTGATTGAGTGCTCACCAGTTACCAGGAACTGCGTTAAGCACTTGATGGAACTTAACCCATGTCATCCTTACAATGGCCCCGTATGGCTGGTGCTGTTGTTTCTCCCATTTTACAGTATGGAAAAGAGACATGACATATTCACAGAACTGGAAAGAAATAGAGCTGCGAGTTTAACTCCAGTCTGATATCAGAGCCCATACTCATACCCATTACATTATGCTACCTACCATGAACAGATGGATACAGAAGTGGATCTGGTGCAGGAATCATTACTATTTATTTAAAATATACCTCACTTTTTCATTGGAGTTCATGTGCCTGAACTATGTTTTTGTATTCAACAGGTTCACCTCGTCTTTCTGGGCTGTTTATTTTAACTGTGAATCTGTACTAAACACTGATTCTCCATTGTTTATAGCAATTTTTCAGTCCAAGAAAAACGTTGGAGGAGATATTCTGAGTGAAAGGCATGTTTGTTTGGCATGTCTTTGAGAGATTGTGTCCACCATTCTATGGAAATCCAGCCTCATCCATGGAGATTACAAGAGACTAGCAAGGCTTCTGGGTCCATTGACGAGCACAGGACCCAGGCTTGGCCAATGAGAACATTCCATCCTTTAACCCCATAGATTTGTCCAGGGCATGCTGAACCAAATCCTCCCTGAAACCTCCCCAAGCCATATGAAAGTCTGAGTTCCCTTTTCTCTAGGAAAACAAATTTGAAAATATGTAATAACCTGTGGCCACTGGTGTTCATCTTCACAAAGATATGGAACATCTCTAGCTGAGTGTGACACCAACATAGACAGAAGGTGAGCTAAGAGATGGAGAGAAAGAGAACGCCCCTGCCATGATTAGAACCCCTGAATTCAGATACCCAGTTACTGTCCTTGTTTTTTTAAGCCAGAGAGATTGGGTTTCTATCTCTTCCAACCAGAAGAATCATGGCTAATGAACCTGACCTTGATAAATTCAGAGGTGGGTATTAGTACATAGGAAAAATTGAATGCCTTGGTTTCTATTAATAATTAATTTACAGTACCCAAATATTTCAATGCCTACTTTATTACCTTCTGTACAAAAGACTAGTGGTAAATGGCCATCAAGTTCTTCATACACTGACACAAAAATAAGCTGAATATGGACCAGGAAATAGTCAATATAAACGAGCATAGGTCTTTTTAGAGTAGGCACGGGAATTGTGTTTTAGTTTGGCATTATACCAAATTTTCTTTCTTGATAACCACTACTTAAGGATCTATGGTAATATAGGCTTTTTAAAATGCATGCATTAATACATTTTTAGGCACAGCAAATTTACAAAATTTTCTGAATATGTAGAAGAATTAAACATCTTCTGAACCAGTTCTTATAACAATCTGTCTCTCTTTAAAATAGTGTCAGTTGACTATTAAAAGCCAAACCTGCCAGAAAAACCTGTACTTGTATCAAGATTACTTCGTTGAATCTAAAGAAGTACAAGCAATAAGACATTGTAGAATTTAGAGAGCATAGGAATCCCGGCAAATGATTACATAAACTAAAAGACTTCTTTTCAGTTTGAGTGTTGTTTATTTATGCTTGGATGATTTATTTAAGAGTGACATGGTTTCCCTCTGGCCATTGTCTTTATTTTCTTTGTTTCTTTAATTATTTTGTGTGCCATGCACTGCCTGGGACCCTGAAGTCCTTAGTGCCTTATAAGGAACTAGTTCTGAATGACCAGCTTGCCAGCGCAAACACATATGGCAGATTTAGTGACCCCTACCATGCATACAAGGAGCTGAACCAGCCAGGCACAGGCTCTTTTCTAGTGGTGCACACCCAAGTCCAGGGTTATTTCTGATTTTAAATCTTGACTTGTGCTGCAAAGATATGCGGTCAGTCAATTCATGTTTCCTTTCCTTCTTTCACAAATGTTTATTGCTCGGATCATAAAAATGAGTAAGATTCAGTTTCTTCCTTGATGGAACTTCTATCTTCTCTCACTCTTTCAAAATATGTATTTGCTAAACTGCTTGAAAGTAAGCTGCAGACATCATGACTCTTCTCCCCTAAATAATTCAACTAATGTTGCCTAAGCTTATTCTTAGGCAGTCTCTTACAAAAACACAGTATGATTATCATACCAAAGAAACCTAACAATTCCATATTATAAAAACGTACAGTACATATTCAAATTTACCCATTGCCTCAAAAATATCTTTTATAGCTTTTTAAAAAAATAACCAAGGTATAATCAAGACTTATGCACTGCACTTGGTTTTTATCTTCTTAGTCTCTAATCTAGAGCCATCCTTCTGCCTTTTATTGTTTTTCGTGCTATTGATTTTTTGACAAGTTCAGGCCACTTGAATAATATCCCACAGTTTCAACTTATCTGAGGGTTTTTTCCTTATTTGATTCTAGTTTTAAAATATTGGCAAGAATACTACAAGGTTTGGGGTAGTTCTTATTTCATCACATTGGCAGGTATGCAGTGGGAATGTAATTTAAATTTTTAAACTCAGACATTAAAACAAACCAAAGGCAAGAAAACAGTTGATTTCTTTTCTGATTGATGAGAAGATCCAGTGATTTAAAGTTTTGCTATTCAAAGTGTGGTCAGTAGACCTTCTTAAACATTCAAATCCCCAGATGGCCGTGGAAGTTGGCATGTATTTCTGCAAGGGCCAGATAGTAAATATTTTAGTTTTGTTGACCAAAAACAAAAAGCGCAACAGGGGAATTGTAAGTTAAATTTCATTTGGGGCAAAATGAGGACTATAGCCTGGGAGGCAGCATTTCAGATAGTTCTGAAATTTCCCCCTCCAAAGAGGCAGGGGAAATGTCAGTATGTATGTGATTACATGCAACCAAACATGCATTTTACACAAGTTTGCTGCTAGTCTCTCAAAGGTTACTGCTGGTCACGAGGAGCACATGTCACCATGAAGGATTTTAGTGCTTTTCTAGATCTGAGGAGATGCAAGGATTGGGCTCATGACATCTTCTCTTGAAAAGATCTAACTATCTGAAGGCCTCTTCTGCCAGTTTCCCCAAAGCACAGCATGCCTCACTCCTGATCTCCACCCTGAATGTTTTCAGGGGGTGTTAAGGGTCAGCAGCTGCAGTGGCTCATTATTCAATCATTGTAGAGGCAGATGGCAAATGCCAATCTCCAGTTCACAGTCTTAAGAGTCAAGAGATAAAAGTAAGCGTATGATGTAGGCACTTCTTTGACCATATAAAATGTCATCATTTAAAACTGTAGACACTGGGAGTTCTCAGATGGTCTAGCAGATTAAAACTCTTGTGTTTTCACCACTG
The DNA here is from genome assembly GCF_016906955.1 of Phacochoerus africanus. Taxonomy (NCBI): domain Eukaryota; kingdom Metazoa; phylum Chordata; class Mammalia; order Artiodactyla; family Suidae; genus Phacochoerus; species Phacochoerus africanus. Next base: position 232,610,438 of record NC_062545.1, read on the forward strand.
TGTCTCAGATCATTGCTATGGTAAAGGTTCAATCCTTGGCCCAGGAACTTCCATGTGCTGCAGGTGTGGCAAAAAAGAAAAAAGAAGGAAAGAGAACGTGAAATAAACATTGTAATTCTTACTTTAAAAAAATAAAATCTAAAAACTGCCTTTACTTCTCAACATATACAAAAATTAACTCAAAAGGAATCAAAGACTTAAATGTAAGAGAAAACTATAAAGCTCTTAGAAGAAAACATAGGTATACCACTTCATGATCATGGATTAAGCAATGATCTTTTAGATATAACACTAAAAAGCAAGAACGACAGAAGAGAAATGAATCAGATTTCACCAAAATTGAAAATATCTGTGCATCAAAGGAAATCATTAACAAAATAGAAAGGCAACCTATGGAATGAGAGAAGATATTTGCAGTCTTGTATCTGAGAAGGGTTTAATACCCAGAATATATAAAGAACTCTTGCAAGTCAACACAAAAAGACAAATTACCCAATTAGGATTTTTTTTCTTTTTTCTTTTGGCCACCCCACAGCATGTGGAGTTCCTTGGTGAGGGATCAGATCCAAGCCTCAGTTGTAACCTATATCACAACTGTGCCAACGCCAGATCCTTTAACCCACTGTGCCTTCAATTTGGCTCTGCAGAGATGCCATAGATCCTATTGTGCCACAGTGGGAACTCCCCAGTTAGGATTTTTAATTGGGCAAAGGACTTCAACATTTCTCTAAAGAAGATACACAAAAGTTTGAAAAGATGCTCAGTATCATTTATCATTGCGGAAATGCAAATCAAAGCCATAGTGGTGAGATACCCACTTCGCATCTACTAAAATAGGTATATTTTTAAAAGAGAAATAAGTGTTGGCAAGGATTTGGAAGAACTGAAAATTCCAGGCCTTGCTGGTAGAATGTACAATGGTGCAACCTCTGTGGAAAATAGATTTGTAATTCCTCTGAAAGTTAAACATAGAATTGCCTTATGACCCAGCAATTTCACTCCTACCACCCAAGATTCCTAACTGATAAGGGAACGCTTTCTAAAGCAATGTCAGATTAATTATCCTCTTTATTCTCCTAACACCTGAGGTTGGCGGCAGAGTGAGGGCTGGAACCAGATTTCCTACATCCCTACCAGGCACTCTTGTAATGTTGTCCGGCCTCGTGAAGGGGGCTTCTCAGTACACAGTAGGTTTTGCTGTAGGAACAAATGTGTCAGGCCTTGGCTAAAGTCAAGGACATGCTCAGAGCTGGAAGGAGTTTCTTCATAATGCAGCCAAATGCTGAGGATTGGATCCAGAGAAAACAAATGAACAATGAAATGCTGTCGTGCATTAATGTGATCAAACTGCATGATTTATTTGCTTAATGGTTGCTGAAAAAGAATATGGCATTTAACCATTCTCTTCTACTCAAACCTTGTGTTGCTCCTGTTAAATTCGGCCAATGAAATAATTTAACAGGGAATCCTTTTGATTTTCCACTGGCTACTGTTCATGTAAAATGAATGAAGAAAAAGCTGTAACACCAATCACCAAAGACCACGTATTGTACAATTTTATTTGTATGAAACATCCAGAATAAGCAAATCCAGAGAGATAGAAAGTAGTCTAGTGCTTGCTAGGGCTTGGGGGAGGGAGGGGAGGGAGGGACAGCTAATAGGTGCAGGATTTGTGAGGAGGTAATGGTATATTTTGAAATTAGACTATGGTGATGATTGCATAACTCTGTAAAGAAACTAAAAACTGCAGAATTGTGTACTTTTTTGTTTTTGTTTTTGTTGTTTTTGTTGTTGTTAGGGGTTTTTTTGTGGGGTTTTTTTTTTTTTTTTGCTTTTTTAGGGCCGCACCTGTGGCATGTGGAGGTTCCCAGGCTAGGGGTCTAATCAGAGCCGTAGCTGCTGGCCTGTACCACAGCCACAGCAATGCCAGGTCCTTAACCCACTGAGCAAGGCCAGAGATCAAAACTGCAACCTCATGGTTCCTAGTCGGATTCATGTCTACTGCACCACGACAGGAACTCCAGAACTGTGTACTTTAAACAGTGAATTTTTTGCCATGTAAATTATATCTCAAGCTGTTAAAATTAAAAAAGAAACAACTTATAGGAACCATTACTGTTCTCTTTCATAACTCCACTTTCTAATGTTAATAGGAAACCAAAATAGCTTTTATTTAATATTGATAATAGGCCAGTCACTATATAATTTATCCTAACTGTACAATTAGGTAAGCATTATTATTATCCTATTGTTCAGAAGAAGAAAACAAAGCTCCAAGAAATTTATACCCTTTGTTCAGCATTACATAGCTACCTAAGAGGTTGTATAGCTGGGAATTAAATCCAGTTCTATCAGGTTCTGATCCCAAAGTCTGGGCTTAAAATTCTGGTTTAGGCTTTGATTATTATTTTGTTGTGTTATTCTGCTATGTATGGTTTGTTTTTGTTTTTGTTTTTTTCAAAAAAAAACCTGTTTACTAAAAACGGGCAGACACTTGGTCTGGTTTCTGGAATATCCTGAAATACATAACTTGATGAAGCAGTTACTCATCAGTTCTCCTAAGCTGCTTTAACAAAGGCTCTCTTTGTGGGTGGCAGCATGGCTGGATCATTTCACTAGAGACCAAGGGGATAAAATGACAGAGCCTCCCCTGCACCCACCACCATTTTAAAACACTCAATACAGTTGTCTGTCTGAAAGCCAGCCTGTGGACTTGTGGGTCTGCCTGAGCTCCCAGCTCTGGGCACCCAGTTTAGATAAAATTGTGTTCTCAAGGTTTTTTGCACTGGACACTGTCCAGCCTCTGCCTACAATGCAAACTCCTGTGAGTCTATTTCTATTGTGTGAGATTTCTCTGTGTTTCAAAGATGAGCCTCTTTGGAAATCACCAGAGAGACTCTCTTACAGTGTCCATTTTCTTTTTCTTCCAGCAAAGTACATACTTGGATTAACAGGATGTAAGAAAGAGGTACTATTTGGCAGAATATAAAATCTGTCTTAAATCTCCCCATATTTGGCAATGCAATGTTTTCCCTCTCTCTTCCTCTCTCCTTTAGCGGATTTCCAATTGCACTTCATAGATGGATGTCAGCTGGTCCTTTCTTCCTGTTATATAAACTTGAGAATGATTATTTGGACTATACTTCAAACCATTCTTCCTTGAACTTCAACCACCAAACACTATTAAAATGCACCAGAAACTCTAACTGTAATTCTTTTCCAGAGTTTAGAAACACCACTTGACACTTTTCAATGCCAGCAGTTCCATTTTTCTGTCTATAGGTTTTCAGACATTAGAAGCTCTGTTCTTCCTGTATATGCCTTGACTCTCTTTCATTGCCTCATTGTTGGCCAGTAATCCAGCTTCCCTCTCAATCAGAAAGGGAGAAAGAGAAAGGTGAGCCAGGAAAAAAATGGATCTGAACCCAGAAACTCAAAAGCTTTTTTTTTTTTTTAAATAGAATTCATGCTAGTGGCCAGGAATGGAAAGATATTCAGCTGGTGTTCAATGAAGAAAGTTCAAGATGAAGTCACCCAGTAGCTGCTGAATAAAGAATTCTCATTCCGGGAGTTCCCGTCGTGGCTCAGTGGAAACCAATTTGACTATCATCCGTGAGAACACAGGTTCAATCCCTGGTTTTAGTTAAGTGGGTTAAGAATCCAGGATTGCCGTGAGCTGTGGTGTAGGTCGCAGATGAGGCTTGGGTCCCCAGTTGCTGTGGCTATGGCGTAGGCCGAAAGCTACAGCTCTGATTTGACCCCTAGCCTGGGAACCTCCGTATGTCTCAGGTGCAGAACTAAAAGCCAAAAGCCGAAAATAAAAGAATGCTCTTTCCAGCCCTAGGTGTTAAGCCAAAGATTTTAGGCTTGGTGCCCGTGTGTGTGTGTGTGTGTGTGTGTGTGTGTATGTGTGTGTGGTTGGGGGCTAAGAATAATTTGCTGTATTTACTATCACTGACTAGCACTTATAGACAATCACCATCTATGTGGCATAATGAATATTTCCAGAGAGATAATTCATGCTTAAGGTTTTTATCTCTTATTCTCTAGCATGTTTCCATATGAGCATGATTTCTTGAAAACACCATAGATTTCACAGCCATCATGCTGTTTATCACCTGGGATTACATTTCCATGAGTGAAATGAAGGCTGTTTTTGATGTATGCAAACAGGTATAAGAATATAGACCCTTGAGCTTCAGGAGGGTAAAAGTTGTTTGCAAATTGGCAGTGAAGAGATCTGAGAACAGAGTGTTTCAAATAGCTCTCCCACACAATTGCTGTTCCATACATCTTCTCCTGGCACTGAGCAAACATTCTAAATTGCCAGTTGTTTACCAAGGTTGACAATACATTCAGACAGGAATATGTTTAATATCCCCATAGAATTTTTATGAAAGTGACTTTCCATTCTCTGCTATTCTTATTCTCAACCAAACAAACTTGGTATTCTAATGTTGTTATTTCCTTTTCTATCATAGCAACCAAAGCAATTGTTAGATAAAAGAGACCAGGGGGAGTTCCCTTGTGGCTCAGTGGGTTAAGGACCTGGCATTGTCACTGCTGTGGATCTGGTTATAGCTGTGGCACAGATTCGATCCCTGGCCTGGGAACATGTGTGTTGCACTGGCAGGGACCCCCCCCCAAAAAAAAAGATTGGGGATAAATATAGAAAACTAATTGAATTTACAAGAGAGTGGAGCTCTTTTACTTTAGGAATGAGGAAACAGAAGCCAAGAGAGGTAAAGTGATTTGCCTGGGTTCACAAAGATCAATTGTGTCCATGGAGGAGGCATCGTATGCATTTGATTGAATGACTGATCACCAGAGTCCCATAAGACTCAGATGGTCTTTGATGCCATCTGAAGCGGATTAACACTCAAACCAATGGATGCATGTGTCCATGCAAGACCTTGGATAATGAAGGCAGGAGAGTGAGTTAAATGTTTATGGTGAGATGGGGAGAACTAAGGAAGAAGGCCAGGTGGTGCCGCTGAGTGGTGCCCCTGAGAGGGTATAGGGAGCAGACCAGTAGATGCCAACAAGTTCTCCTCGACCCCAGTCCTTCAAAATAGAGGATGATAGAAAATATTAAAAGGCCAAAGAAACCTTTAAGTCAGTGGCTCTCAAATTTGTCTGCACTTTAAAATCACCTAGAGAGCTTTACAAAACTGTGTATCTAGGCTATACCCCAAGCCAATTTCATCAGTGTTTTCAAGGTGGTCCCAATGTACATGCAAAATTGAGAACAGCTACTCTAGCTAAATCTTGTATGGGCTCAGTAAAGGAATGATTGATGTAGCTTATCCCTAGATCCTTGAGACTGACTCTCTGCTTTTCTTTCTAAAGCTCCTGAGTGCTGCTGTTAAAAATGAGCTGGTAGGTCACACCCGCAGCTTGGATTGGATCTCTAGCCTGGGGAACTTCCATGTGCCTTAGGTGTGGTCCCCAAACCCAAACAAACCAAAACAAAAACAAAAAATAAAACCACAAAAAAACAGGAGGCATCATCCTCTCTTACTCGGCTGATGCTTTTTTAGTAGTAACATAGTGACATGTGCTGGGTTTTGGTGGCCTTGTTTTTGTTCCAATTAACTACTTCTATATAAGAAACCACTTCAAAACTTAGTGGGTTGAAACAGCAGTGACTGGAAGTTACCTTGGGGCACAGTAGGTTAAGGACCCTGTGTTTGCAGCAGCTATGGTGCAGGTTCTATCCCTGGTCAGGAAACTCCCAAATGCCCTGGGTGCAGCCAAAAATAAAAATAAAATAAAACAGCAGTGATTGTTATGTCCCAAGGGTGGCTCCTCTGTTGACCCTGCTTGGGTTCACACACACAATCGCATTCAGCTGCACAGTGGGCTGGACTGACAGACATGAGGCAGCCTCCCTCACACATCTTCGGTTGATGTTGGCTGGGGCACCTCGTTTCCTTGGTCAAGGTCAACATTCCAAGAGAACAGACAAGGTCTATCAAGGGCAAAGTTTGCAAATCACATCACTTCACTTGCGCTGCATTTGCTCAAAGCCAGCACGGTGGCCAAGAGAACACAACTTACAGACCTCCCCCTACCGGAAATGTAGTTGATTGAGGGTCTCATCTCTGTGCTTGGAAATCCATTGCTGAGTTTGCGTAGAGGCCATAGCTGGATATTACGTCAGGCCTTTTCCTGCGATATATGCAATCCTTTTTTTGGCCAAAGTTGGCTAAACAATTCCTCAATGGCTTTGCCAAGAGTTTCTTACAGACATTTCCACCAAACCTCTCCCTTTCTCCTTCACTCAGAATTAGACTTCCATCAAGGTCTGAGGGCAAACTCAACTTTCTTTCCCTCATTCTTTCACACAGGTGCTTCCCCTAATAATATCCCTGCACATTTAGTCTTGCTTTGACTCCTGCTTCTCAGAGAACCTGCATTAGCCCAGCAGCTAGAAGATGCCACCTCTTGATGGGGGAGGGGGCAACAAAGTCACACAGCAGAGGAATGGGAGAGGAATTTCCCCCACAGTCTTTGAAAACAATCTACCATGATTTCTCCCCAGGGAATGCATCCTCCCTCCCTTGCCACACAGATGCTTTAGGTGGAATTGATTCTATTCCCAACTCCAACTGAAGAAAGTGATACCAAGGGGATGATGATGATCTTGGGAGGTGGGGCCTTTGGCGGGTAATTAGGTACAGATGAAATCATGACGGTGGAGCCTGCATGATAGGATTAGTGCCCTTATAAGAAGAGAAAGAGGAGTTACCATTGTGGCACAGTGGAAATGAATTTGATGGGATCCATGAGGTTGATGGTTTGGTCCCTGGCCTCATTTAGTGGGTTGAGGATCTGGCATTGCCATGAGCTGTGGTGTAGGTTGCAGACATGACTCAGATCCCTGTGTGGTTGTGACTCTGGTGCAGGCCAGCAGCTGCAGTTCTGATTCAACTCTTAGCCTGGGAACTTCCTTCCATATGCCCCAGGTGTGGCCCTAAAAAAAAGACAAAAAAAAAGGAAAAAAGAGAAAGAGACGAGCCCTCACCCTCTCTAAGTGAAGATGCAGAGAGAAGCCAACCAAAACGAGGAAGCAGGCTTTCACCAATCTGCCAGCACCTTGATCTTGACTACCCCACCTTCAGAAAGGTGAGAAGTAAATGTTTGTGTTTTAAGCCAGCCAGTCTACGATATTTTTGCTGCTTTGCCTGAGTCGACTGTGACAGAAGGTAAAATAATCTCACTAATAATTTGCACATTGATGACATGTTCAGATAGTATTTTTGATATGTTGGTTTCAGGTATGTAATTATAAATTTCACCTTTTTTAGTTTCTTTGCTAACTACGAACTGGAAAGACTCATGTTTGCAACTTGCTTGATATTTGTGTGGTATGGCACTGACTTTGAATATCAGTTTCCAAGAAAGTCAGTATTTTTAATTAAAAGATTTATTTTGAAGTAATTGTAGATTCACGTGCACTAGTAAGGAATAAACAGATCCCTTATATCCTTTAGTCACTTGTACCTAATGATAATTTACTGTACATTTATACTATAATATCACTACCAAGACATTGATATAGACACAGTTAAGATACAAAATATGACCTTCAAAACAAGGGTCCCTCCTTCTCTCCTTCTATGGTCATATACCCACTCTCTTGGTAACCCCTGGCAAACATAACTCTGTTCTTCATTTCTATAAATCTGTCATTTCAAGAAAGTTATGTAAGTGGAATTACACTGTGTATAAACTTTGGGGGTTGGCTTTTTTTACCCAGCATAACTCCCCAGGGATTGATTCCAGTTTGTTGTATGTATCACCAGTTGGTTCCTTTTACTGCTGAGTGGTATTTCATGGTATGGCTGCATCATAGTTTGTTTTTAACAATTGCCCCTTGAGAAAAGGTTGTTTCTGGCTGCGGGCTGTTAAAATTAAGCTTCTATACAAATTCCTTTGAGGTTCAGTGGGTTAAGTGTCCAGCATTGTCACTGCTGGGGCTCAGGTCACTGCTGTGATACAGGTTTAATCCCCCCTCTGGGAACTTCCACACCATTTGGGGGGGAGGAGGGAAAACTGCTGTCAACATTCATGTGCAGTATTTTTTTTTCTTGTCACGCCCATGGCATGTGGAAGTTCTGGGGCCAGGGATCAAACCCACATCATAGCTGTGACCTGAGCCACAGCACTGAGAGTGCCAGATCCTTAACACTCTGCACCACCAGCGCACTCTTCACGTACAAGTTTTTGTGTGCACATAAGTTATCCTTCTCTGTGATAAATTCCCAGGAGTGCAATTTCTGGGTTGTATGGTAATCGCATGTTTTAATTTCTAAGAAACTACCATACTGTTTTGTAGAGTGGCTCTACCCATTCTGCATTCCCATCATCAGTGTATGAGTAAGCCAGTTCCCCCACATTTTTCCTAGTCTTTGGGGTCGTCAATACTTTTTGATGGAAGTTCCCAGGCCAGGGATTGAATTGGAGCTGCGGCTGCTGGCCTGTGCCACACGGGATCAGAGCTGTGTCTGCGACTTCCACCACAGCTCATGGTGAGGCTGGCTCCTTAACCCACTGAGTGACGCCTGGGATCAAACCTGTGTCCTCATGGATACTAGTCAGGTTTGTTACAACTGAGCCACAACAGGAACTCCTTTTTTGTTATGGTTGTTTTTGGCTACTTTTTATTTTAACTATTCTCATAGGTGAAGAATGGCAACTCATTGTGGTTTTAATTTGCATTTCCCTAATGGCCAATGATGTTGAACATCTTTTTATGTGTTTATTTTCCATCTATATATCTTTTTTGGTGAAATATCTTTTCATTATGTCTATTATGTTTCATTATGTCTTATGTATATTTTCTATTTGGATCACTTGTTTTTTCATTTTAAAGATTCTGTCTGGGAATTCCCGTCTTGGAACAGCATAAACAAATCCAACTAAGAACCATGAGGTTTCAGGTTCGATCCCTGGCCTTACTCAGTGGGTTAAGGATCTGGCATTGACATGAGCTGTGGTGTTAGTCGCAGATGCAGCTCGGATCTGGGATTGCTGTGGCTGTGGTGTAGGCTGACAGAAACAGCTCCGATTAGACCCCTAGCCTGGGAACCTCCATATGCCGCAGGTATGGCCCTAAAAAAAAACAAAAGATAAAAATTCTATCTGTTCTAGATATTAGTCTTCTGTCAGATATGTAGTTTGCAAACATCTTCTCACAGTCTTTTCATGTTCTTAACAGGGTCTTAGTGAAAGCAAAAGTTTAATTTTGAGAAATCTAATTTATAAGTTTTTTCCATTATGTATCAAGATTTTGGTGTCAATTCTAAGAAATCTGTGTAACCCTAAACCCTTAAGACTTTCTCATAATTTTTTTCTAGAGATTTTATAGTTTTACATTTAAGTCTGTGTTTCATTTTAAATTAATACTTATATAATATATATGAGACTTAGAGCTGGAGGTTCGTTTTTCTTTGGCCTAAGGATGTCCATTTGCTTCAGCACCATTTATTGAAGCATCTATGTTTTCACTACAGATTGGCTTTTCATCTTTGTCAAAGATTTGTTGAGCATATTTGTGTGGGCCTATTTCTGGGTTTTCTAGTTTGTTCCACTGATCTATATATCTGTCCCTTCACCAATACTGCATAATCTTGATTATTGTAGTTATATAATGTCTTGAAATCCTTTAGATTGATTTTTCCTGCTTTATTTTTCTTTTCAAAACTGTCATTCCATTTTCTCTGCCTTTTCTTTGCTAGTCTGTCATTCCATATAAAATAATCTTAAACATATGTACAAAAACTCTTGCTGGAATTTTGACAGAAATTCTGTTAAATCTGTATTCTCTAATTTGGGGAGAATTGATGTCTACTATGTTGTACCTTCCAGTCTGTAAATATAGTAGTCTCTCCATTAACTATATCTTCTTTGATTTCCTTTATTGTCATTTCGTAGTCTTCAGCATACATATACATACTATGTTAGCTTTACGGCTATGTATTTTTTAACAGTTATAAATATTTTGAATTGGTATTTCTCGTCGGTATATAGAAATATAGGGGTTTTTTTTTGTATTTTTTTTTTGTATGTGTATCCTGCAACTTTGAACTCATTAGATCTAGGAGCTTTTTTGTGGATTACATATACCTTGGAGTCTTCATTTCCTTTTCCCATTGCATTGCCTAAAATTTTCAGTACTATGTTGAAGAAGATTGGTAACAATGGACATCTTCGACTTTTTTCCAGTCTTAGAAGAAGAATATTTCGTTAGCTATAGATCTTTGTAAAGTCGAAGTTATCCTCTATGCCTATTTTTCTAAAAGTTTTATCATGAATGAGTGTTTAATTTTGTCAAAGCTTTTTCTGTGTTGATGAATATAATCAAGTATTTTTTCTTTTGAAAATTTGTATTTTTTTAAAATTGAGACATACTTTTTTTTGGCATAGCATTAGTTTCAGGCATCCAATAAAATGATATTGTATTTGTTATATATGTTGCAAAATGGTCACCTTAATGGGGTTAATACTTCTTTTTAAATGTGTAAATATGATGGATTTATTCCCAAATATTAATCTAGTTTTCTGTCCCTGGAATATACCCTAGTAGTTATGGTGCAAATTCTTTTTGTAGATTGCTGAATTTTATTTGCCAATATTTTGTTAAGGATTTTGCATCTGTGTTGCTATGGATTGAATATTTGTGTCACCCCCATCTCCTGCCTCCCCACACACACACACGCACACACACACGCACACACACTTCATGTGTTGAAACCCTAACTTCTGATGTGATGGTCTTAAGTGGTGAGGCCTTTGGGTGATGACTAGGTACATTAGGTCATGAAGTTAGAGCCTTCATGATGATGGTGTGAGCAACCTTCATGATGGTGTAAGCAACCTTAAAAGAAAAGACAGCTCTTTTTCTCTCTCCACATGCATACGCCTCCCAGCCCTCAAAAAAGGTTATATGAGGACACATCAAGAAGGTAGCTGTCTGAAAGCCAAGAAGAGTCCTCATTTTTTACGTCAGCCTCCAGAACTGCAAAGTAAATGTTTTGTTACTTAAACTACCCAATCGATGGTATTTTGTTATAGCAGTCCAAACAGACAAAGACATATATTCATGAAGATACTCATCTGTAGTTTTCTTTTTTATGCTGTCTTTGACTAATTTTTATATCAGGGTAATACTTGATAAAATTGAGAAGTGTTGGCGTTGCCATTGTGGCTCAGTGGTTAATGAATCCGACTAGGAACCATGAGGTTGAGGGTTTGATCCCTGGCCTTGCTCAATGGGTTACCTAAACCTGTTTTAGAATTCCATTCTCATGGTGTTGCCGTGAGCCGTGGTGTAGGTTGCAGATGTGGCTCGGATCCCTCATTGCTGTGGCTGTGGTGTAGGCCAGCAGCTACAGCTCTGATTAGACCCCTAGCCTGGAAACATCCACATGCCACGGGAGCAGCCCTAGAAAAGGCAAAAAGACACACACAAACACACAAATGAGAAGTGTTCCTTCCTCTTCTATTTTCTCAGAAAGATTGTGTAGTGTTTGGATAATTCTTTGAACATATATTAGCATTGTACAGCGAAACAATTTGGGCCTGGAGATTTCTTTTAGGTAGTTTTTAAATTACAAATTCAATCTCATTAATAGTGATAGAGCTATTCAAACTAACTCTTTCATATACAAAGATGTAATGGTTTGTGTTTTTTGAAGAAGTGATCCATTTCATCCAAGTGGTCAATGTTACATGTGTAGCATTGTTGACAATATCCCCTTATTATATTTTGATGTCTGTAAATGATAATGCATTTCACCCCTGATGTTGGTAATCTGTATCTTCTCTCTCATTCTTTTTTTTTCTCTTTCCGTTTTGCTAGAGGTTTGTCAATTTTATTGATCTTTTCAAAGACCGAGGTATTTATTTCATGTATTTTTCTCTAATTTTATATTTCTAGTTTATTTTTGCTCATTATTGTTTTCTTCCTTGTGCTTGCTTTAGCTTTGCTAATTTCTTTTTTCCTTGGTCCTGGAGGTGGAAGATTAAATTATTGATTTGAAACTTTCTCCTTTTTCAACTGTGTGCACTTTATGTTACAAATGTTGCTCTCAACACCCTTATATTTTGATTGAATGAAAATGAAAATATAACCAAATGAAAAACAAAATACAATCTAATACATTTTGAAATTTTGTTTTCCTTTTTGTTTTTCTTGGTTGTTTAGATTGTTGTTTGTTTTGTTTCTTTTGGCTTCACCTGTGGCACCCATAAGTTCCTGAGCCTAGGATCCAACTTGAGCCACAGCAGTGACAACACCGAATCCTTAGGCCACTAGGGAACTCCAAGATTTCCTCTTTGACCTATGGGTTATTTAGATATGTGCCAATTAGTTTCCAAGTGTTTGGAGGTTTTCTGTTGTAATTTTTCTGTTATTTCTAGTTTGATTCCATTTATGATCAGAATGTGCTCTGTATGATTTCATCTTTTTCAAATTTCTTGAATTTGTTTTATGGCCCAGGATATCCTTCTTGGTATGTATAATTTCAAGGGGCACTTGAAACAATGTGTACTTTGCTGTTGTTGGATAGAGTGTTCTATAAATGCTAGGATTGTATTGATTGATGGTGGTGTTGAATTTTACATCCTTGCTGATAATTTATCAGTTGTTGGAAGAGAGGTATTGAGGTCTCCAACTATAGTTGTGAATATGCTAATTCTCCTTTCTGTCTTGTCACTTCACATACTTTGTAGCTCTGTTAGGTACATGCACATTTAGGACTGCCATATTTTCTTGGTAGATTGATTCATTATATAACGTCTCTAGTAATTTTCCATGCTCTGAAGTCTACTTTACCTAATGTTATATAGTTGTTACAGCAGCTTTCCATTGAATAAAGTTTCTGTGATAATATTTTGCTTTAAACCTGCCTGTATGGCTATGTTTCAGATGAGTTTCTGGGTTGTACCATTTTATCCGTTCTGCCAATCTCTGATAATTGGTATGTTTAGACCACTTACATTTAAATGTAATTATATTAGGGTCAAAGTGTACCATTTTTATTTTTTGTTTTCTGTTCTATTTTTTATTTACTGCATTCTTGTGGGTTACCTAAACCTGTTTTAGAATTCCATTTTGATTTTCTCAACAGTGGTTTTAAGTGTATCTTTGAACAGCATTTTTGGTGGTTGCTTTAGGTGGCACATTTTATATATATATATATATATATATATATATATATATATATATATATATATATATATATTATAATCTCCTCATCTATGGTGTCATCCTTTACAAATTTGAGTAAAATACACAAATTTTACCTACCTTTACATTTCTTTGCTTTCACCCATTTAAAATATAATTGTCATTTTTGTAATGAATACATTTTGTTTATAATATGAATAGTTTTTTTAATTTTAACTTTTATTGACTTACAATGTTGTGTTATTTTCAGGCTCACAGTAAAGTGATTCAGTTACATATATATGATATATCTTAAATATATCCTCTAGATCCTCTTAGAAACACATAAGGCAGTATTATAATTTTAGCTTCACTATTGAATATACTTGAAAAAATAAAATGAAGGAAAACCAACTGTATTTACTCATACTTCTTATTACCACATTCTTCTTTCTTCCTGATGTTCTAGGTTTCCCTCTTTTAAATCTTCCATTTGACCTCCTCCTTTCTGCTTAAAGAATTTTTTTATATATACATTCTTTTAGGGTAGATTTGCTGGTGACAAATTTCTTAGTTTTCCTTCATCTAACATTGCCTGGATTTTTGCCTTTGTTCTTAAAGAATATTTTCAGAGGGTATTGATTTCTGGATAGACAATTGAGCAACTTTGAAAGACAGTTATTTCTTATCTACATGATTTCTTATGAGAAATCCAGTGCCAATTTAGTTTTTCCCCTTATATGTAAGGTATAATTTGTCTTTAGCTGTTTTCACTATTTTCTCTGTCTTTAGTTTTCAGAGTTTAATTATATGTCTTTGGGTTTATTGTGTTTGTGTTTTTTGGGCTTCTTGAATCTGGATATTTATGCCTCTTTCTACATGTGGAAACTTTGAATCCATATTTCTTTGCATACTTTTTCAGCTTTGCTCTCTTTATGTAGTTGGTATTTCAATGACATGAATGTTTGAACTATTCCCACAGGTCCTTGAGTCTCTGTCCTTTTTTCCCCTAGTTTATTTTCTCTTTGTTGTTCAGATTGGTTATTGTTCATTGATTCTTTCATCTGTCCCCTCCATTCTGATGTTGAGTCTATCCTTTGAGGTTTTTATATTCAATTATCATAGTTTTCAGGGGTAAATTTTTCATTTGTTCTAATTTACAGTTTATATTTCTTTACTGTGGCTTTTAATATCTTTGCTAGGACTCTTTTTCTCTTAAGCAAGTTCATAGCATTTTTTTATGGCTAATTTAGCATTGTTGTCAAATAATTCTAATACCCCTGCCATCTTCATTTAAGTGTGTGTTCAATGTCATTTTTCATTCATTTTTAGATCTTCCTCATTCTGAGCATGATTAGTGATTTTTTTTTTCCAAGTGTAACCTAGACATTTTCATACTGTGTTATGAAATTTTGAGTCTTATTTAAACTTTTTATTTTAGATGTGTCTGATACCACTTCTGTATGGAAAGAGGTACTACCTTGTTCCTGCCAGAAAAAAAGTTAGGATGAAGAATGACTCTTTGCCATCACCATGAATATGTTCCCGACTCCTTCTCTGACCTTTGCCATAGCCTCCAAATGCCACCTGGACTAGACTTGGTTTGATAGGTCGACATTTGAATTGCATATATCTAACTCATATATTTAGTGAAAAATTTAGAAAAATAAAATCCAACTTTCTTCTCAGTAGAAGACTAGGAAAATTTTGAAAAAAGTTGGTTGATAAGGCTAGGGTTTCCCAGGCAAAGAGTTAGATTGTTGGCCATGTTTAGCTAGAGGAATGTTCTGGGTAGAAAGCCTTTAATAGTTTATATTGAAGTAAATGGATTTCAAGAGGCAAATCAGAAGCCACTTGTCCCCCAAAAAGAAGGCATTCATTCTGCTATCCATTTGAGTTTTATTTTATTAACTAATGTCAGGAAGGGAAGAGTTTAAGAGTAGCTTGCAGGTTTACCTAAGACCAAGACCTGTGTCACAGTGGGGCAGTAAGCCAGTAAGAAGAAATCAGCATACACTTAGTCCAGTTGGAGTTTCATCATCACTCAAAGGCACTAATGCTTAAAGAATGCACTTGACATAGCTTACTCTCCACATCATTTTATTTTCCCCAACACATCTGTCTTTTGGGGAATTCATGGCTTTCAGCTTTGACTTTTGGAAAGTCTTGAGCTATTTGCCAACCACAACTCCATCTGTAGAAGATTCAGGCTAATGCACAACTCCTGTGCTCAACATTTCTGGCAGTATGCCAAGTGGCCTCAAGGATGAAGTGATCAACTCTGGAGCCAGCCACCCACTGGCACACTGGTCTAGCTGGGTGCTAAGAAAGGAGGGCATTTCTCAGTGTAGTACCTAAGATAAATCTCAAGGCCCTCTTTGCTTGTCAGTCTTCAGCTTCAAAGAGCATCTTACAGAAAGAAGATCAAGGTTGGAGGCAAGGACAGCTGAGAAGTGTGTTTATGTGTGAACTTGAGGTTTCCTTGGTGAAACAGTTAGCTTCTGACTAAGCATCTTGGTGTAGGAGCTATCTGGAAGGCTGCAAGACGTATTCTCTGACTAAGTGACCTCTCTGTTCTGAGAGGGGTCTCACCAGTTGGTATTTTTGTTCTATAGCCAACCATACTGTAACAAATTAGCACAAACTCAGTGACTTAAAACATGGCAAATTTATTATCTTACAGTTCTGGAGGTCATAGGTCTGCACAGGTTTCACTGGACTAAAATCAAGGTATGAGCAGGGGCTGTATTCCTTTGTGCAAACTGTAAGGGAAAAGTCTCTTTCCTTGCCTTTCCTAGCCTCTAGAAGCTGCCTGCACTCCTTGATTCATGGTCCTCTTCCATCTTAAACACCAGTGCTGGCTAGTTGTGTTCTCACATCACTCCAACACAGACTCTTCTGCTTCCCACTCCTACTTTTAAGGACACTTGTGATTATATTGGGCCCACTCGGATAATGCAGCATAATCTCTCTATTTTAAGGGCATATGATTGACAACCTTAAGTCCTATTCCAAGTCAGAAAAGAGGGTAGCCCTAGTGAGAAAGAAGGGGAAAAGTAAAGAACTAAATACTTGCTTAAGAAGGGCTTCCATTTTTGCAAAAGTGTGCATTTATTCAGTCAATGAGTATTTCCTGAGTGCTTGCTGTGTGCCTGGACATGTGGTAAATCCTGGGAATACATTCATGAGCAAAAAGGCTCAGTGTGCCAGTTCCTTATAGTCTGCTGGAAGGAACAAATATTAATCAGTGGCACAACCAAACATAAGGCTTAGTTTAACTAGTGCTATGATGGCAAAGCATATGTCAGTACATTGACCATAATAAGGGGATTGGAGCTACACAGAAAGGCTGGAGAAAGCATCCTTGAAGGTAAGAAAATAAATCTGAGATTTGAGCTAAGAGTGAGGAGTTAAATTGGAGTTGGTTTGGTGATAGAAGTTAGAGAAGAAAACTCAGATAAGGGACTAGCATGTGCAAAGTTCTCACAGCAGGAGAACATGGTGAGGATGCAATGTGTAAAGAAAGTTGATGCAGCAGGAACATGAGCTAGGGTGAACTTGCTGCCAGAGGAGCCTGGCCATGTAGGCTATGTTAAGGCTTTGTCATTATTTAAGTCATTGAAGAGGTTTATGTCAGAGGGAGGAGAGGATTATATAATAGGTGTGTGTTGAAAATTTCTCTCTGGCTGCTTTGAAGAAAACAGGTCTCAGGGGACACCACTGCATGGATGTTAGATCAACACAGACAAGTTAGGAGGTTAATACAACAGTTTAGGTGACCCATGCCATTGCAGTAGCAACACCAGATCCTTAGCCCTCTGCACCATAAGAGAATCCCATAACAATCTTAATAACTTTATAAAACATGGTTAATTTACTACCTTTGCTGTATATTTGCTTTACCAATGAGATGTTTCCTTTTACAATCCTCATGTTTCTAGTTGTGGCCTTTTCCTTTCCACTTAAAGAGGTTCCTTTAACATTTCTTATAAACCTGATTTGGTGGTACTGAATTCTTTCAGTTTTTGTTTTGTTTTGGGGCACACCCATGTCTTGTGGATGTTCCCTGCCCAGGGATAACACCTCCACCATAGTCGTAGCCTGTGCATTAGCTGCAGCAGTGCTGGATCCTTAACCCACTGTGCCACAAGGGGACTTCCTCTTTCAGCTTTTGCTTGTCTGTAGAACTTTGATATCTCCATCAAATCTGAGTTCCGGGTAGAATATATTTGGTTGTAGGTGTTTTCCTTTCATCACTTTAAATATATGGTATCACTCCTTTCTGATAAGTCAGCTGATAGCCTTTTGTTCTCTTGTATGTAAATTGTTGCTTTTTCCTTGCTGGTTTCTTTTTCTTTCTTTCTTTCTCTTTCTTTCTCTTTCTTTCTCTTTCTTTCTCTTTCTTTCTTTCTCTTTCTTTCTCTTTCTTTCTCTTTCTTTCTCTTTCTTTCTTTCCTTCTTTCTTTCTTTCCTTCTTTCCTTCTTTCCTTCTTTCCTTCCTTCCTTCTTTCCTTCCTTCTTTCCTTCTTTCCTTCCTTCCTTCTTTCCTTCCTTCCTTCTTTCCTTCCTTCCTTCTTTCCTTCCTTCCTTCTTTCCTTCCTTCTTTCTTTCTTTCTTTCTTTCTTTCTTTCTTTCTTTCTTTTCTTTCTTTCTTTCTTTCTTTCTTTCTTTCTTTCTTTCTTTCTTTCTTTCTTTCTTTCTTTCTTGGGCTGCACCTACAGCATATGGAGGTTCCCAGGCTAGAGGTCGAATCAGAGCTGTGACTGTTGGTCTACACCACAGCCATAGCAACATGGGGTAGAAGCTGCATCTGCAACCTACACCACAGTTCACAGTAACGCCAAGTCCTTAACCCACTGAGCAACACCAGGGATCAAGCCTGTATCCTCATGGATACTAGTCAGATTTGTTTGCACTGAGCCACGAGAGGAATTCCTTTGCTGATTTTAATATTCTCTTCTTGTCTTTAATTGTAGCTCTTTTAATTACAGTGTGTCTTGGTGTGGCCCTCTTTGGGTTGATCCCGTTTCAGACTCTCTGTGCTTCCTGGATCTGGATGTCTATTTCTTTTCCCAGGTTAAAAATGTTTTCAGATATTAGGTCTTCAAGGGTATTCTCTGCCCCTTTCTCTCTCTTTTCTTTATTTTATTTTACTTTATTTTCCCACTGTACAGCAAGGGGATCAAGTTATCCTTACAAGTATACATTACATTTTTTCCCCCACCCTTTGTTCTGTTGCAACATGACTATCTAGACATAGTTCTCAATGCTACTCAGCAGGATCTCCTTATAAATCTATTCTAAGTTGTGTCCAATAAGCCCAAACTCCCGATCCCTCCCACTCCCTCCCCCTCCCCCTCCCATCAGGCAGCCACAAGTCTCTTCTCCAAGTCCATGATTTTCTTTTCTGAGGAGATGTTCATTTGTGCTGAATATTAGATTCCAGTTATGAGTGATATCATATGGTATTTGTCTTTGCCTTTCTGGCTCATTTCACTCAGTATGAGAGTCTCTAGTTCCATCCATGGTGCTGCAAATGGCATGATGTCATTTTTATATGGCTGAGTAGTATTCCATTGTGTATATATACCATGTCTTCCGAATCCAATCCTCTGTCGATGGACATTTGGGTTGTTTCCATGTCTTGGCTATTGTGAATAGTGCTGAAATGAACATGCGGGTGCACGTGTCTCTTTTAAGTAGAGTTTTGTCCGGATGGATGCCCAAGAGTGGGATTGCGGGGCCATATGGAAGTTCTATGAATAGATTTCTAAGGTATCTCCAAACTGTTCTCCATAGTGGCTGTACCAGTTTACATTCCCACCAACAGTGCAGGAGGGTTCCCTTTTCTCCACAGCTCCTCCAGCACTTGTTATTTGTAGATTTATTAATGATGGCCATTCTGACTGGTGTGAGGTGGTATCTCATGGTAGTTTTGATTTGCATTTCTCTTATAATCAACGATATTGAGCATTTTTTCATGTGTTTGCTGGCCATCTGTATCTTCCTTGGAGAACAATCTATTCAGGTCTTTTGCCCATTTTCCCATTGATTGATTGGCTTTTTTGCTGTTAGGTTGTATAAGTTGTTTATATATTCTAGAGATTAAGCCCTTGTCGGTTGCATCATTTGAAACTATTTTCTCCCATTCTGAAAGTTGTCTTTTTGTTTTCTTTTGGGTTTCCTTTGCTGTGCAAAATCTTTTCAGTTTGATTAGGTCCCATGGGTTTATTCTCTCTCTTTTCTTTTTGGAACCCCTATAATGCAAATGTTAGTACACTAGATGTTGTCACAGAGGTGTCTCTATCTTTGTCTCTCTCTCTCTCTCTTTATGGCTGCATCTCTGGCAATGGAAGTTCCTGGGCCAGGGGTCAAATTAGAGCTGCAGCTACAGCCTATACCACAGCCCCAGCAACACTGGTTCTGAGTTGCATCTGTGACCTACACCACAGCTTGCAGCAATGCCAGATCCTTAACCCACTGAGTGAGGCCAGGGGTCAAACGCACATCCTTACAGAGACAACATCAGGTCCTTAACTTGCTGGAACAGAAATCCCTGTCCCAGAGGCCTTTTAAACTGTCCTCACTTCTTCTTATTATCATTTTTCTGTTCAACCTCCGTGATTTACATTACTGTCTTTTAGCTCACTGATCTGCTCCTCTGTATCACCTCATCTACTATAGATTCTTCCTAGTGTATTTTTCTTTTCAGTTACTGTATTCTTCATCTCTATTTTATTCTTTTTCATATCTTCTAACTTCTCATTCTGTTCATCCAATCTTTTCCTGAATTCCTTAATAATCTTTATGATCACTACTTTGAACTCTTTCTTGGGTAGATGGCCTATCTCCACTTCACTTAGTTCTTCTGGGTTTTATCTTCTTCCCTCATTTAGAACATGTTTCTTTGTCTCCTCATTTTGCCAATATTGCTCTTTTTATTTCTACATATTTGGTAGGTTGGTTATGTTTCCAAAGCTTGTAGAACTAGCATTTTGTAAGAGATGTGCACTGGATCCTAGCTGTGCACTGCCCTCTGGTCACCAGAGTTGTGTGCCCTCTATTTGGTCCATTGTGGCAGGCTGACTACTGCGGATGGTCTGGTAGGCATGGCTGCTACTCAGTCTGGTTTGTTGCCAGTCTCTGCCTGGAGTGCAGGCTGCCAGCCATTGGTGTACAGTGCTGGGCCCCTAGGCTGCTGGCTGCAAGGCACCCGGAGGTCCTGGTGGTGGCTCATTAGTAGGCAGAGCTGGATTCTGAGGGTCTCTAGCTCCAAGGCCCTGGGAATCCCTGAGCTGGTGTCAGCCTGCTGCTCATTTTGCTGGATTGTGGAGCTAGTGTTGGCCCACTGGTGAGTGGCGCAGGGTCCTGAGTCTCAGCCTACAGGGCCCTAGGAATTCCAAAGCTAGTACCTGCATACTAGTATGTGGGGCTTGGTCCTAGGCCCTCTGGTAGACAAAGACCCCTTGGTCCTGGGGTGGCTGTGGGCTCAAAGGGTCTTAAGAGAGCAGGTCTACTGTTGGGTGAGGCTGTGTCTCTCTCCAGTTAGTTGCTCAGCCTGAGGCATCCCTGATCTGGTGCTGACAATGGTAAGAGGGGCAGGGTCCCAGTGCTAATAAGCTCAAGGGAGAATTCTAAAGTGGTACCAACAGCATTGTCCACATGGTACAATGAGCTCTCCAAATGGCTGTCACCAGTGTCTATGTTCCCAGGGTGAGCTCCACCTGCTTCCAGACTCTCCAGGAACCCATCCAAGATCAGCAGGTAGCTCTAACTCAGGCTCCTTCTAATACTGCCTAGAGTGTGTAAGATTTTGTGTGCACCCTTTAATAGGGGAGTCCCTATTTCCTAGAGTTTTCTAAAAGTAAGCCCTACTGTCCTTGAAAGCCAAACATTCTGGGCTTGTCTCCATGGTATAGGACCCCTGGGCTGGAGAGCCTGATACAGGGCTCAGAGCCCTTGCTCCTTGGGGAGAATGTCTGCAATTGTGATTATCCTTCCACTTGTGGATAACCCACCCACAGGTATGGATCTTGACTACATCGCCTTTCTGACCTACCTACCTGTCTTCATGGTCCCTTCTATTTATCTTTAGTTACAGAATATCTTTTCTGCTAGTCTTTTGGTTTCTCTCATTAAGAGTTGCTAAATTGTAAATAGTTCTAATTTTGGTGTGCCCAAGGGAGAGGGTGAGCTCAGGGTCTTCCTATTCTGCCATGTTCTATACCTGTTGACTTTGAGCTGTCGTTCATCCACTAGCATGTTATATAGAGAGTTGAATGTGAACCTGGAGTGAGGCTCATAGATAGTAACTTAAGAACCACTGGTATACAGCTGGTAATTGAACTCTCTCTATTTAGTGAGTTGAAAGAAGAGGAAAGGGGACTAGGAGTAAGCCTCAATGCTCTCCAGCATTTAATGGCTTGGTGAACCTGAACATAAAAAAAGAAGGCTAAGGAAACAAGAAAAGCAGGGAGAAATTTATAGCAGAAAACAAAACAAAACTTCAAGAAGCCAAATATAATTCTTGGTGTTAATAGTTCTAAAATGTGAAATGAGTTAAGGTCTGAAGAATATCTTTTGTATTTAGTGACACAGTGAATTTTGCTGAGCATAAGTGATGGTTGTGTATAGAAAAAGTGATGACTGGAAGACAGTGAGGGGTTAAGGGTGGTTTAGGTTAAGCTGGTGAGGGGATTGTACTTTATTTTATATCCTTGACATTTTCTGCTTATTTTTTTCTATCAGTTACTGAGAGAGGGTGTTAATCTGCAACCAAAAATTTTGCCTATTTCTATTTTCAGTTATTAGTTTTTGCTTCATGTGTTTTGAAGTTCTGTTCTTCGGTGCATATGTATTTAGCATTATATCTTCTGGAGAATAGACTTCACTGTCATTATAAAATCTTCTTATTTATTTTTTATTGGCTTTTTTTTTTTTTAGGGCCATATCTGTAGCATATGGAGATTCCCAGGCTAGGGGTTCAGTTGGAGCTACAGCTGCCAGCCTACACCACAGCCACAGCAACATCAGCTCTGAGCCGCGTCTGTGACCTACACCACAGCTCACGGCAATGCCAGATCTTTAAGTCACTGAGTGAGGCCAGGAATTGAACCCCACAACCTCATAGTTCCTGGTCAGATTTGTTTCTGCTGCACCACAACAGGAGCTCCAAAATCTTCTTACTTATATCAAGTAATACCTCTGAAGTTTACTCTTTCAACCATTAATATAGGCACATTTAAAAAATATTTACATGATATGTATTTCCTATCTTTTCTTATTTTAAAAAAATAGACTTTTTTTAGGTTTATAGCAAAATTGAGAAGATACAGATTTCCCACATACCTACCGCCCCACAAACATACAGCTTCTTCCAGTATCAACACCCCCCACTTGAGTGGTATGTTCATTATAATTGATAAAGCTACATTGACATATTACTATCACTCAAAGCCCACAGATCACCTTATGGTTTGCTCAGTGTTGTGCATTCCATGGAATTTGACACATGTGTAAAGACTTATATCCACCACTACAGTACCACACAAGAGTGTTTCACTCCCCTAAACATCCTCTGTTTTCTGCCTATTCTTCCTCCCCTGTCCCTCCCCCTGGCAACCACTGATCTTTTTACTGTCTCCATAGTTTTGCCTTTTCATGTAACCTTTTCAAATTGGCTTCTTTTACTTGGTAATTTGCACTTCAGGTTCTTCCATATTTTTTCATGACTTGATCACTAATTTCTTTTTAGCACTGCATAATAATACTCCATGGTCTGGATGTACTACAACTTATTTAGCCATTGACCTACTGAAGGACATCTTGGCTCCTTCTGAATTTTGGCAGTTATGAAGACAGCTTCTGTAAACATCTGCATGCAAATTTTCATGTGGGTATAAGTTTTCAACTTTATTGGGTAAAAACTTAGGGGTATGATTGCTGGATCTATGTAACAGTGTGTTAAGTTTTAAAGAAACTGTCAAATTGTCTTCCAAAGTGACTATACAGTTTTGCATTCCTTCCAGCAAAGAATGTGAATCCTGTTGCTGCACATTCTCACCAGCATTTAATGATGTCAGTGTTCTGGATTTTGATCATCTAAGTAGATGCGGAATGGTTATCTCATTACTGTTTTAATTTGCGCTTCCCTAATGTATATGATAGGGAACATCTTTACCTGTCTTTATTTGCCATCTGTTTATCTTCTTTGGCAAGATGTCTATTTAGATCTTTGACCTATTTTTAAATTGCATTGTTTGTCTTGGTGAATTTTGAAAATTCTTTGCATATTTTGGAGAAAGAGTTCTTTATCAGATAAACCTTTTGAAGAAACATCTTCCCAGTCTGTGGCTTGTCTTCTCCTTCTCTTGGCAATGCTTTTTGCAGAACAGAAGTTTTTAATTTTAATGAAGTTAAGCTTTTTGATTATTTTTTTCATAGATCCTGCCTTTGGCATTGTCTCAAAAAAAACCAAAAAAAAAACAAAAAACCCCTTACACTACCCAAGGACATCTAGATACTTTGATATGTTATCTTCCATGAGTTTTATAATTTTGTACTTTACATTTAGGTCTATGGCCTATTTTGGGTTAATATCTGTAACAGGGATAAAGTCTGTACTTTTTGCACGAGGATGTCCAGTTCTTACAGCACCACTTGTTGAAAAGATGATCTCTTCTCCACTGTACTGCCTTTGCTCTTTTGTCAAAGATCTATTAACTCTATTTGTTTGGGCTTATTTCTGGGCTCTATTCTTTTCCATCAATCTATCTGTCCTCTCACCAATACCTGACTGTCTTAATTATTCTAGCTTTAGAATAAGTCTTTAAATCAGGTAATGTTGGTTTTCCAACTTTGTTCTTCCATTTCAATATTGTGTTGGCTACTCTTGATCTTTTCCTTCTCCATATATACTTTTAGAATCTCTTTGTGAATATACATACGATAATTTCCTGTGGTTTTGACTGGAATGTCTATAGATCCAGTTGGGAAGACTTAACATCTTGACAATATTGAATCTTCCTATCCATGAATATAAAATATTTCTTCTGTTCCATTTTTCTTCTTGCTATATTCCCATTATGTGTATGTTATATCTTTTGTAATTGTCCCACACTTCTTGGATATTCTGTTCCAT
The DNA here is from genome assembly GCF_016906955.1 of Phacochoerus africanus. Lineage (NCBI taxonomy): Eukaryota > Metazoa > Chordata > Mammalia > Artiodactyla > Suidae > Phacochoerus > Phacochoerus africanus. The sequence goes on from NC_062545.1 coordinate 232,634,752, forward strand.
TTTTTTCAGTCTTTTCCCTTTGCTCTTCAGTTTTGGAAGTTTCTACTGAGATACTATCAGACTCAGCATTTCCCTTCTCAGTTGCATTCATTCTAATCAAATGCATTTTTCATTTGTTACAGCACGTTTGACCTCTGGCATTTCCTTTTGCTTCTTAGAATTTTTGTCTCTGCTTACATTGCATGTCTGCTCTTGCACTTAGCTATTAGGATGTTAACTGTGGTTATTTTACATTTGCAGTCTCAAAGTCCAATATCCTTGCCATGTCAGAGTTTGGTTTCTAATGCTTTTCTATCTCCTCAAACTACATTTTGTTTTTTTCTTGTTTGTTTCTGTAGAAAGCCATTCATGATGCCCAGAGTGAAAAGAATTCTAGTAAATAAGGCTTTAGTGATGTGGTGGCAGTGGGTGGTGGGAGAATCCTATAGTCTTATGATTAAATCTTCATCTTTTAGTGAGTCTGTGTTTCTGCCCCTGAGGTGTGAACTTCACACATAATTGTTTTTTCTCTCCCCTTAGGTGGGACTAGATGACTGGGTAGGACCAGAGTTGGGTATTTTCCTTCCCCTGAGTCAGTTAGGCTCCCACAAAACTGTAATCATTTAGGTAAAATCATTTAGTAAAATATTTTTTCTTGAGGGTAGAATTTTAGTAAAATATTTTTTCTTTTTTCTTAAGAAGTACAAAATGCTTTAGTGTGTTTCAAAATGGTTACTTTTTCTCTCTACTACCTGAAGCAAGAGGGAATTTTTCTCTGATCTTCACTGTGAGTTCTAGGTAGAGGTCTGGGAGATAAAACTAAAAAATGTATGGAGTCCTCCCTGGAATTTTCAACTCAAAGGTTTGTCCACACTGAGAATCCCTTGAATTGTCAATTAGAGTTCAGGTCTTTCTACTCTGGTATCAGTTCCCACAGATGCTTCTGTTCATAGGTTTGTGCTCAAGTAAGTTATAATGATCTATCTCTCCAATTTTGAGGGGTGAGAGTTTGCTCTTTAACCTCACTTCTTTGATGAATCTAAGAAGAGTTAATGCCATTACAGTTTGTACCACTTTTTATCTGGTTTTGGAATGGAATGGCAACTTACAATGTATTTACATGCTGGACTAGAAACTGCAAGTCTCCCTTTACTTTCCATGTCTGTGTTTCTTGTAAACAGCATTTATTTAGAATTTTTTTATTCAGACTAATAATCTCTGCCTTATATTTTGAATGCTTATGTTATTTACATTTATTGTAATTGATATGGTTAGGTTTAAATCTACCCTCCTGCTATTTTCTTTTCATTGGATCTTTTCTTTATGTCCTCTTTTTCTGCTTTCTTTCTAATGGAGTATTTTTTTTTATAATTTCATTTTGTCTTTTCTCTTGATTTATTAGCTATACCTTTTTGTTTCATAGTTTTTGTTTTGCATCTTTAACTTATCATAATCCGCCTTCAAATAGTAGAAACCACTGCCTTATAAGAACTTTTAAAAATACACAGTTGACCTTTGAACAACACAGGAGTTAGGAGCGTTGACCCCCTGCACAGTCAAAAATATATGTGTAACTTGACAGTCGTCCCTCCATGTCTGCATTTCCACACCTATGGATCCAGTAACTGAAGATCATGTAGTACTGTAGTACATATTCCTGGGAAAAAAATCCGCATTTAAGTGTGCCTGCACAGCTCAAACTTGTGTTATTCAAAAGGCAACGGTAATTTTATTTTTCTTGCCTATATGTTTGCTAATTACAATCATAGATTTTACATGTTATAAACTCTACAGTATATTAATATTTTTGCTTCTAACACTTAATCTTTTTTTTTTTCTTATTACAGCTGTACCTGCAGCACATGGAAGTGTCTGGGATAGGGGTTGAATCAGAACTGCAGCTCCCAGCCCATGCCACAGCCATGGCAGCACTGGATCTGAGCCACATCTGCGACTGTGCCACAGCTTTTGGCAATGCTGGATCCTTAACCCGCCAAGAAAGGCCAAGGATCAAACCTGCATCCTCATGGAGACTATGTCAGGTTCTTAACCCACCGAGCTACAGCAATAACTCCTAATGATCTTTTAAAGAAACAAACAAAAAAAATGGGGAAAAAATGTTTATGTTTACCCATATATTCACCACTTTCAGTTTTCATTAGTTCTTTATGACAGAGATCCAGGCATCCATCTGCTATATTCTTTTGGCGTTAAATTCCTTTAACATTTATTATAGTGCAGGTCTATTTGCAGCACATTCTCATAATTCCCTCCTCCCCCCAAAATTTTCACCTTTAATTTTTTGAGGATTTCTCCTCTTGTACATATATATATTTAGGTTGACTTTTTTTTTTCCTGGTCTAGCACTTTAAACATAGCATTCCCTGATCATAATAGTTTCAGATTAGACATCTCTATTAAATTTTATCTTAGTTCTTCTGGATATGATGTGTCTTATTTCTTTGACTACTTTAAGCTTTTTTCCCCCCTCTTATCACTGGCTTCCAGTAACTTGACTATGATGAGTCTTGGTGTGGTTTTGTGTTTATTATTCTTGGGTTTGTTGAATTTTTGAATCTGTGAGTTTATAGTGTTCCTGACATTTAAGGTTTTTTTTTCCATTTTTTCAAATATTTTTTTTCTCTTTGCATCTCCCCTTTTCCTCTGCCCCTACTCTATTATGGAAATCCATTTATATCAGTTTGCTCTAAATGTCATCAGTAAATTTTTTTTTTCCCACTGTACAGCAAGGGGGTCAGGTTATCCTTACATGTATACATTACAATTACATTTTTCCCCCAGCCTTTCTTCTGTTGCAACATGAGTATCTAGACAAAGTTCTCAGTGCTATTCAGCAGAATCTCCTTATAAATCTATTCTAAATTGTGTCTGATAAGCCCAAGCTCCCGATCCCTCCCACTCCCTCCCCCTCCCCCTCCCATCAGGCAGCCACAAGTCTCTTCTCCAAGTCCATGATTTTCTTTTCTGAGGAGATGTTCATTTGTGCTGAATATTAGATTCCAGTTATGAGTGATATCATATGGTATTTGTCTTTGTCTTTCTGGCTCATTTCACTCAGTATGAGAGTCTCTAGTTCCATCCATGGTGCTGCAAATGGCATGATGTCATTCTTTTTTATGGCTGAGTAGTATTCCATTGTGTATATAGACAACATCTTCCGAATCCAATCCTCTGTCGATGGACATTTGGGTTGTTTCCATGTCTTGGCTATTGTGAATAGTGCTGAAATGAACATGCGGGTGCACGTGTCTCTTTTAAGTAGAGTTTTGTCCGGATAGATGCCCAAGAGTGGGATTGCGGGGTCATATGGAAGTTCTATGGATAGATTTCTAAGGTATCTCCAAACTGTTCTCCATAGTGGCTGTACCAGTTTACATTCCCACCAACAGTGCAGGAGGGTTCCCTTTTCTCCACAGCTCCTCCAGCACTTGTTATTTGTAGATTTATTAATGATGGCCATTCTGACTGGTGTGAGGTGGTATCTCATGGTAGTTTTGATTTGCATTTCTCTTATAATCAGCGATGTTGAGCATTTTTTCATGTGTTTGCTGGCCATCTGTATATCTTTTTTGGAGAAATGTCTATTCAGGTCTTTTGCCCATTTTTCCATTGATTGATTGGCTTTTTTGCTGTTGGGTTGTATAAGTTGTTTATATATTCTAGAGATTAAGCCCTTATCAGTTGCATCATTTGAAACTGTTTTCTCCCATTCTGAAAGTTGTCTTTTTGTTTTCTTTTGGGTTTCCTTTGCTGTGCAAAATCTTTTCAGTTTGATGAGGTCCCATGGGTTTATTTTTGCTCTAATTTCTATTGCTTTGGGAGACTGACCTGAGAAAATATTCATGAGGTTGATGTCAGAGAGTGTTTTGCCTATGTTCTCTTCTAGGAGTTTGATGGTGTCCTGTCTTATATTTAAGTCTTTCAGTCATTTGGAGTTTATTTTTGTGCATGGTGTGAGGGTGTGTTCTAGTTTCATTGCTTTGCATGCAGCTGTCCAGGTTTCCCAGCAATGCTTGCTGAATAGACTTTCTTTTTCCCATTTGATGTTCTTGCCTCCCTTGTCAAAGATTAATTGACCATAGGTGTCAGGGTTTATTTCCGGGTTCTCTATTCTGTTCCATTGGTCTGTCTGTCTGTTTTGATACCAGTCCCACACTGTTTTGATGACTGTGGCTTTGTAGTATTTCTTGAAGTCTGGGAGAGTTATGCCTCCTGCTTGGTTTTTGTTTCTCAGGATTGCTGTCATGAGTAAATTTTTAATTTCAGGTATTGTATTTTTTATTTCTAATGGTTTCATTGATTCTTTTCATGTCTTCCCTTTTTTCCTCATTAACTTGAAGTTCTCTTAATTGAAAAAAAAATTGACATACAACATTATATTTGTTTCAGGTATACAACATAATTATTCAGCATTTGTATGTACTGTGAAATGATTACCACAATAAATCTAGTTAACATCTGTCAGCATACATAGCTATAGAATTTTCTCTTGTGATGAGAATTTTTAAGATCTGTTTTACGGAGTTCCCGTCGTGGCGCAGTGGTTAACGAATCCGACTAGGAACCATGAGGTTGCGAGTTAGGTCCTTGCCCTTGCTCAGTGGGTTAACGATCCGGTGTTGCCATGAGCTGTGGTGTAGGTTGCAGACGCAGCTCGGATCCAGTGTTGCTGTGGCTCTGGCGTAGGCCGGTGGCTACAGCTCCGATTCAACCCCTAGCCTGGGAACCTCCATATGCCGTGGGAGTGGCCCAAGAAATAGCAACAACAACAACAACAACAATAACAACAACAACAAAAAAAAGACAAAAAAAAATCTGTTTTAGCAACTCTCAAATACTCAGTACACTATTACTAACTATAGTTGCCAAGCTGTACATTACATTCTCATGACTTAGTTATAGCTGCAAGTTAATACATTTTGACTCCCTCCACTCATTTCAGCCAATCCCTACCTCCAGCAACCACCAATCTATTCTCTGTATCTATGAGCTGGGGTGTTGTTGTTGTTGTATTTTTTTATTTTTAGATTTTTAGATTCCACACATAAGTGAGATAATACAATATTTGTCTTTCTCTGACTTATTTAGGATAATTTCCTCAGGGTCCATCCATGTTGCTACAAATGGTGAGCTTCCATTCTTTTTATGGCTAAATAATATTCCATTGTGTATATATATACCACATTGTCTTCATGCATTCACCCTTTGATGATCACTTAGGTTGTTTTCATAGCTTGGTTATTGTAAATATACTGCTATGACATGTGGGTGCAGATAATCTTTTTGAGTTAATGTTTCCATTTTCTTCAGAAAAATACCCAGAAGTGGAATTGCTGGGTTATATGGCAGTTCTAGTTTTAATTTTTCAGGGAGCCTCCATACCATTTTCAATAGTGGCTGAACCAATTTACATTCCCACCAACTGTGTGCAAAGGTTCCGTTTTCTTCACATCCCCATCAATATACTTTTTTCCTGTATTTTTAATAATAGACATTCTCATAGGCCTGAGGTGATAGCTCATTGAGATTTTGATTTGCATGATTGTTAGTAACATTGAGCATCTTTTTATGTACCTGTTGGTCATCTGTATGTCTTCTTTGAAAAAAAGTGTGTTCAGATACTATGCTCATTTTGAAAAAATGGATTTTTTTAAAAATATTGAGTTGTATGAGTTGTCAATATATTTTGGACTTTAACCCCTTAGATACATGGTTTGCAGTATGTTCCCACATCAAATATGTTGTTTTTTCATTTAGATTATGTTTTCCTTTGTTGTACAGAAACATTTTAGTTTTTTGTTTGTTTGTTTTTATGGCTGCACCCACAGCATATGGAAGGTCGAGGGCCAGAGACTGAATTCAAGCTGCAGCTTTAACCTCCACCATAGCTGCAGCAATGCTGGATCCTTGAACCTATTGCACTAGTCCAGGGATTGAACCTGCACCTCCCCAGTGACCCAAGTAGCTGCTGCATTTGGATTCTTAACCCACAGTACCACAGCAGAAACTCCAGAAGCTTTTTTTTTTTTTTTTGTCTTTTTAGGGCTGCACCATGGCATATGGAGGTTCCTACACTAGGGGTCCAATTGGAGCTGTAGCCACCAGCCTACACCAGAGCCACAGCAATGCAGGATCCGAGACGCATCAGTGACCTACACCACAGCTAACGGCAACACCAGATCCTTAACCCACTTAGTAAGCCAGGGATCAAACCCACAACCTCATGGTTCCTAGTCGGATTCTTACCCGCTGTGCCACAACAGGAACTCCCAGAAGCTTTTAATTTGATGCAGTCCTACTTGTTTATTTTTGCTTTTGGTGTCAGATTAAAAAAAAAATCACCAAGGCCAATGTCAAAGCGATTTTCGTCCAGAAGCTTTATGGTTTCAGATCTTATATTCAGATTTTTAATCCATTTTGAGTTAATTTTTGTGTGTGATATAAGATAGTAGTCCAGTTTCATTTTTTTGCCTGTGGGCTATCCAGTTTCCCAACACCACTTAATGAAGATACTAGCCTTTCCCCATTGTATATTCTTGGCTCCTTTGTAGTAAGATAACTGAGCATTTATGTGTGGGTCTGTTTCTGGGATATCTGTTCTGGTCCACTGATGTGTATGTCTGTTTTTATGCCAGTACCATACTGTTTGGATTACTATAACTTTATAATACTGTTTGAAATGAGGGAATGAGTGTGATGATTCTAGCTTTGTT